>NC_141057.1:40484066-40616566 GCF_041138505.1 Cibotium barometz | reverse complement strand
GTGTGTGTGTGTGTGTGTGTGTGTGTGTGTGTGTGTGTGTGTATATATATGTGTGTGTGTGTGTGTGTGTGTATATATGTGTTGGTGTGTGTGTGTGTGTGTGTGTAGTCGTGTGTGTGTTGGTGGCGAGAGTTGGAGCTGCCGCTGCCCGCACCCTGTCTGTGCGCCCTGCCTGCGCCCTTCTGGCTGCCCGCTTCTGTCCGCCCCAATGCTCTCTGCCTGCCCTGCGTGTCCCCTCCTTTAGCTCTTTCCTTTTTTTCCCCATCGCTGGTCGCCTGCCCCCTTCTTGCTGCTGTTTTTTCTGCTCCACAGCCTGCTGATTGTCCGCCTGTAGCTCGCCCCTCCCTGCCCGTTTGTTGTCCTTTTGCTCCCTGCCGACTGCTCATAAATATTTTGCCCTTTCCTTGTTCATCCCCTGCTGGTCCTTTACCCGTTGATCTGTGTGTGTGTTGCCAGTGTCATTTCCTGTTTTATACCCCTTGCTTTCCTTTTCTTGTTCTCTTCTCCCTCATCATGGCTTCAGATGCAACCTTGTTAACCACTTATGTGCGCAAGGAGCGCACTCAGGAGGTCAAAAGACGATGTGCTGATTT
Organism: Cibotium barometz; assembly: GCF_041138505.1. Classification (NCBI taxonomy): domain Eukaryota; kingdom Viridiplantae; phylum Streptophyta; class Polypodiopsida; order Cyatheales; family Cibotiaceae; genus Cibotium; species Cibotium barometz. The sequence continues at coordinate 40,615,973 of NC_141057.1, read as the reverse complement.
GATTTCAGATGCAAGTATGGATGCAGAGGCTCAATATGTTTTTGATACTCTGAAAGAGGACTTCCATCAATCTCGCCAGGATTGGAGCAAGCCTGTTCCTCAGGTTACTTAGGAAAGATACCATCTGCCAATGATGTTGCGCAATGGATTGAGTCTATCCTTGGTGGCTCTTTTGTGGAGGGGGTGTACTTTGCCTCCCGTGGGTTTTATGAAGTTCACCTCACTGATGCCCTGCAGAAGCAGCGTGTGCTTGAATTTTCTCCTTTATTTTATGGCAGGCAAATGGTACATGCTATGCCATGGTCCCCCAATAAGGACTATCAAAGTCTCATACGACATCATTGTCCTGTCTGGGTGGAGGTGGTTAATTTCCCAGACTATATGCGAGAAGAATTGCCTGGACTGGCCGCTGCACTGGGCCAAGTTATTTGCCCCCCTCGCCCTTGGGAATCGTAATAGATTCTATATTTTGTGGGACACAGATACCCCTACCCTCCCCTCCATTGCAGTCGAGGTTGAAGGTTTGCCAATGGGCCAAAAGTACTTTGAATTGAAATGGGAAATTTTTGCAGGTGCTTGTTTTTCATGCCATAAGTACGGGCATCTGGCCTCTGAATGCCCTACTGTCTTGCATCCCCCTCCAGCCACTGCTATACCTTCTCCCCTGGTTCAGCCCACTCATAAGCAAGAGACTACTGGGTCCAAGAATTTTGATAAAAATGCCTCCAAAGTTGGGAAAGTGGCTTTGCAAATGCTACCCACAGCTAAAGGCAAGGACAAAGGTAAAGAGAAAGAGAAGGCCCTTGATAATGATGGTTTTTTATAGCCCAAGAGGGTGTTGAGGCAAAGACCCCTTCAATCTCGCCACTGGGATGCTTCTACTCCTACTCCAGGCCAAGCCTCTACCTCAGCCACTCCCCCGGTTCTTCTCAATTGGGTTGGAGTTCTCAAAAAACACATTCCTGTTTGTGAGTCTGAGGAAGGGCTATCCTTTGACCTAGGGAAGGAAGGGCTGCAGCCCATGATGGCTGATGCTTAAGCACTCTTTGGTTGTATATTCTTGGTCTCCTCCTTTGTATATATCCTCATGCTTGACAAACTCCATTGTGTCACTCTTAATGTACAGGGCCTCTGCAATCCTTCTAAGTGGAGGCTAGTGTGGAACTATGTTTTAACCAGGCAGCCGGACATTCTCTGTTTGCAAGAACATAACCAACATTCTATGGCTGGCTAGGCTGGCTATTTTGGGGACTATGATATCCACTATGCAGGTACTAAGCATTTCTCGGGTCTTTGCATATTGGTCAGACATGAACTGCAGCCCCAGCTTGCCTTCAATGATTGTGATGGCAGATGGATGGTGATTCAATGTGATGTCAATGGTGATATTTGGGAATTTGCCTCTATTTATGCCTCGCAAACTTCTGCTTCCAGAGCTTCCATGTGGCATGCTATTGCTTCTTACCCATGGCGATCTTGTGCTCTTCTTGGCGGAGACTTTAATAACTCTCCCATGCCATTAGACAACACTACTCATAGATCTCATATGATCCCTTCTGAAAAGCGATCATGGGAGGAGTTACTTACCACGACACATGCACAAGATTTATGGACAGCCATGCACACTGGAATAGTGGGCTATACCTATCATCATAATGCCCTAACTAACTACTGGGCTCGCTTGGATAGACGGTATTTACTGCATGCTCAACAATATACAGATTTCACTCTTCATATTGAGGTTGATCACTCTCTTGGTCTCTTTGACCATGCTCCTTTATGGCTGAATATTCAGTTTGGTCAGCCCTGGGATGATATGCCTTTACATTCCATTCGGATGAAACATATCAATAAAGGAGCATGCACAATTTCAACAATTGATCCGATATGCCATAATTCCTCTTGCAGTCCATGCCCATTATGACTGTAATTTTGCATGGCAACGCCTTGTGGACAGGCTTCAGCATGCTATTCATGAATATGGGAGTAATTTCATGCCTGATTGGAGAGCTAAAGTTCAGCATGCCAAAGCAGTAGTTCAGTCCTTGACTGCACATTCCCATTTGCAGCCCCTCTCCTCTCAACAAATGGATACTCTCTCTCAGTCAAAAGCTCTCCTGCAAGCTAATGACCGACGGAAATTGGCCAAGTGGCAGGTTCGGGCAAGGATGACTCAATTCATGGATAAAGGCTGCTCTTCAAAATCTTTCTTTCAAGGGTTACATTTTTCCAGGAGGAAGACCTCTTGCCTCAGAGTCCGTAAACTAGATGGTGAATGGACTCGGTCTTTCTCAGAGCTCCAACATGAATGCTTTTCTTATTTTCAGAAACTGTTTGCACCCCCTGCTACCACTTCTTTGCAAGAATTACAAGCTCGGGATACTCTTTTACAGCATGTTCTTCCCATTCTCAACCCACAGGAAGCTCTCAAACTTGATATGCCTTTCACTGATGTGGAGCTTGATGATGCCTTGTCCCATCTCAACACTGGTAAGGCACCAGGGTATGATGGCCTCACGGTGGAATTTTTCTTACACTTTTGGGAAGACCTTAAAGGTGTTATCCTGCAAATGATTAATGAGGCTTGGCATACAGGAGTACTCCCCCAATCATGGAAGCATGGCATAGTTAAACTCATCCCCAAGCGGAATTTGTGTGAGCATCTCATGGATTGGAGGCCCATCACATTGATGCCTGTTGTTTACAAACTCTTTGCTAAAATGCTGGTGCACCGTCTTCACCAAGTGCTTTATGAGGGGCTGCATCCCTTGCAATATGGCTTTGTTCCTAGGCGGCAGATCCATGATAATATTGGCAATGCTCTCATGGCTATTGAATATGCAAAATATTTTGACCAGGATGTTTTTATTATGCAAGTGGACTTTGCTAAAGCTTTTGACATAGTCAACTGGGATTTTATCTCACAGACAATGGCTCAGATGGTATTCGGGCCAAAAATGGCTAATGTCATCTACTGCTTGTATGCCGACTCTACAGCCCAATGCATCCTTGGCAATCATCTTTCTCAATCTTGGTCCTTGGGTCGTTCGGTCAGACAAGGGTGTCCACTTAGTGCCCTCTTATATGCCATTGCCACTCACCCACCTCTCAGATACTTGGATCATCTTACTGCGCAGGACCTTCTCATTGGTCTTCAGATTCCGGGAGCCCCTCCCTTTATGGCTCAGGCATATGCAGATGACTCCTTCTTTATGCAGCATAATTCTCCACAGCAGTTGAAGACTCTTATGGACACTCTCTCTATATATGGCATGGCTGCTGGCTTGCATGTCAATTTTGACAAATCCAGCCTCATACCTCTGCATCTATATGATTGGCATGTTCTTTTATGGCCCGGACACATTATGCAGCCCTATGATGTGGTCCGCCATCTTGGTTACCCTATTGGCTGGTACATTACTAGGAAACAACAGTTAAAGTGGATTTTTGACAAGCTTCATGCCAAGCTCCACTACTGGAAGCTCTCCACCTGGCCACTCCATGTTAGGCTCCGGATTGTCCAGTCGATTATCATGGCCTTTGTTCAGTACTATTTGCCTTTGATACATTGGACCTCTCAGGACACTTCTGCTTTCATGTCTCAGGCTATGGAGCTGTTATGGAAAACAAAGTCTTCTGCTAAAGCTTTAAGACTTATGCGGATGGCAAAAGTTTGTTCCCCGAGGATGCATGGCGGATTGAATGTGCTGAATATTGCGCATCATGTCTTGGCAAGGAAAATTCCTCTCCTACTCACCTTTTTTCGTCAGACGCAGCCATGGACTCATATGCTTGCAACCATGTGCACGGCCTTACGCACTTCTGCACATGGTGCATGGATCACTGATCACTGGGAGGTCATTTTGGGCAGATTTGTAGGTTCTATCCCGGGCTGCCCTTTTGCCACTTCATTTATTTGCGATTGGAAACAGGTTCTTTCGCATGCTCATTGGGCACCCTTCCTTTTATCTCATGCCAATTCCCTTCGGCAGGAAAGCATTTACTGGAGTGCTGTTTTTGATTCTCCATTGGCCCTGCAAGAGCCGATTCGGGCATACAATCTCAGCAAATTGGGGATTAGGTGCATAAATGATGTTGTTGATGCTACTGGTCAAATGCTTTCCTTTCCTCAGGCTATGGCTTCCTATCCACTAGCCATGCATCACAGGTTCATTTGGAGAAAAATTGCTGACTTGTTGCAGCCTTTTCTTCCCATCCCTCCTTTATCTAATAGGGACAGATTACAGGATTGGCAGTTACACCAGGTGGGCTCAAATTCTCGTCCTGTTATTCTTTCTGACCTAACGGTTAGGACGACATACTCTCTCCTCCAGCCATCACCATGGATTCATTCACATGCTAATTCTCTTTGGCAGATGACAAAATCACTTGCTTGGTGGCGAAAGAATCTTCGCAATTTATGGAGGAGTAAATTGCCTCTCAAGCAAAAGCTTTTCCTATGGCGTTGTCTTACAGGTTCCTTATCTCTGGGGGTCACTCTTGCTAAACGAAGGATTGCATCTGCTTCTTGTCTTCGATGCATGGCCCCTTCTGAAACGGTGCCTCATTTGTTTTGGACGTGCTCCAGCACTAAGGCCTTCATCCGCAAAATTTCCATGTTACTTCGCCTTCGTTTCCCTAACTCTTTTTTTGGGAAACACTTTTGGCTTTTTGGCATACTCCCTACGACCACGGTCCATTACTCTTTACTTTTGTACTGGGTCAGATATTGGGCTTTCTGGACCATATGGCAGGATCACAACATGAGATATTTTGGGAAACCGTTTTTGCAATCTTATCAGTATTTTAGAAGCTCCTTACGGCAATCTGTTTATGATGCTTGCCACCAAGGAGATCTTCATCAGTCATGCCTGGAAATAGTTTCTCTTTGCTTCTGATTTCCCGTTGAGGATCTCCGTTTTGGAGACTCTCATGTAAATTTCTTTGATAATATACTGTTCATGGATTTACCAAAAAAAGTGTGTATATATGTGTAAATATATGTGTATGTGTATGTGTATGTGTATGTGTATGTATGTGTATATATGTGTATATGTATGTGTATATATATATATGTGTGTGTGTGTGTGTATGTGTGTATATGTGTATATGTGTGTGTGTATATGTTTGGTCTAAAATTTGAAATTCTTTACTTTTTACTTGCAAAAAGATGGCACAGAATATTTGGCAAAGTACCTAAATTTGACTGAGATTAAAGCACAATTGAATATTGATGAAAATGCTTTACCATGGGTAAGCTGCCGTATGAGCATCCGCGCAATCATGGCACAGGTGTGTTTTTCTGCACTTGTGCCCATTATGAAGAGAGATGTTGTAGACATTCCACACAGAATTAACATTGTGTGATGTTATTTGCAGCCTCAGTTCTCTCCTTTTTTCTGACATACCAGTGATATTCTGTGTGTTCAGGATACAATGAAGAGCACTAAGGGAATGGTAGAGGCAGTTCTTGGGAAGGGCCTGCCTGTTTTGCTCTATCAAGGAATGTACGATGTGAAAGATGGCCCTGCAGGATCAGAACAATGGCTGCGCAGCTTGAATTGGGGTGATGCAAAGGCATTTTGGGAAGCTGAACGGAGAGTGTGGAGAGAGGATGGAGTGTTGGCAGGTTATATCCGGAGCAAGAACAATCTCACTCATGTTGTTTTTGTTGGAGCTGGACATCAGGTAGCTCTATGTGCATGCGTGCGTGCGTGTGTGTGACTTGCAATGATCAGGTAGGCTTCCAAATCAAGGAAATTCACTTCTTTTACCGAGTATTCATTGGAGCAGGGTGTTTGATCCACCGCTTGCTTTGTCTCAACCAAGAAAGGCCTACAATCTTTCTACATTCGGAATTCGTTGTTGCATATGCGATGTTGTGGATGAAAATGGTTATGTTCTTACCTTCCCACATGCAGTCAGGCAATGCAATTTAGGGATGCAACCCTTTCAGCGAGTCCCAATGCTTGAGGAATCACTCAGAATCCAAGATTGGCGTTTTGATAGGCAGCTTCTAGGATATAATCCTGTATCATATAGTCCCTCAAGCAACACTTGTTTCTGTGGAGATGTCTGGTTGGAGTATTCCCAATTGCATCTCTTTTGGTACAAAGACGCATTGCCATTGCTTCTTGTAGGCGGTGCTCTCATCCTATAGAGACAGTGCCTCACCTTCTGTGGTATTGTTCACACTCTCGCGATTTTCTTGATGATTTGTCTGCACATCTTTGGGCTCGTTCTCCGGGGAGGCGTATCGATTGAATGTTTAGGCTTTTTGGTTGCCTTGCTCCTCCCCTACTCGATTATATAGACTTCCTTGACTGGACCAGATTCTAGGCTTTGTGGACTATCTATCATGCTCGGAATCAGTTGCTCTTCTCTAGAGATTCTATTTGGTTGTTTGTTTATTTCCGGAGAGCCCTTTTCCAGTCCCTCCAAGATTCTCATGAAATTAGGGGACTAACCTTCCAGCAATTAGCAGTGTTTTCCACTGTTTTTGATTTGGTCCACATCTGGGACAGTTATGAATGTATATTGTCTTCTTCTTTCTTAATGAGGTAGTGGTTTCACTAAAAAAAAAAATGTGTTTCACCAATCTTGTGTAGACATTTATTGGCATGATTGTCTCTCATAGCCTATATCAAGACACTCTCTCTCTCTCTCTCTCTCTCTCTCTCTCTCTCTCTCTCGCGCGATGGCAATGGCGTGAGCCTATGCCCCCTTGCTCGTGCTTCATGCCGCTAGCGTTAGTACCCCACTGCCCGTTTCGCACCTGTGCCCGCGGCACTACGCGCACTCAGCTTCACTCCCGCACCTATGCAACCTGAATCCGTTGCGCTACTCTCTTCGCCTCCTTGTGCCCGGCGCTACAGATTGAAAACATGTTTCAATCCCGGGAGGGAGAACACGATGGTGAAACCATCTCTCACACCCCACGAAGGTACTAAATGCCTATCGTAGAAGAATGAGGGAAGGGATCATGTCCCCTGGCTCACGAAGGCTTGCGAAGATGGCCCGACGAGATGAGGCCCTTTATGAGGAGATACAACTGCACATAAGGACATAGATGAGCACCATGCGACAAGAGCTTGAAAAGGAATGGACTGAGAAGATGCATGCGCAATAGCTTGTTAAAGCAATCAGTCCAGCGGGTGATGAGGAGGAATGAGAGGGCGCAGGCGGCATGACAAGCTGCTGGGAAATGTTTTGCCACTCCACCCCGTCCTTGGTGTTGGAACCCTAGGAGGTGCCATGGACATGGCGCATTACATTGGCTAGTTAGTAGACATACGGTTTCTCCATGCACAGGGGATGAAGCACCTCCCGAACAAGGTCCAAACTAAGGTGGATCGTCTGGGGGTAGCTCTAGCCTCTCGTTGTCAAGTACCTGCCTTGTAGCTTGGTTGGCATTATACGTTTCAGTGAAGTACAGGCAGTTGTTGAGGAGGTCCGGTCCTAGAGTGGGCAAACCGCCAAGCCTTATATGCTCCAAGCAAGCCACAATAGCGGGATTAGTGATCGCCCTATAGTACCAGGGTTCGGTGTAGTATAGCTGCTTTTTCTCAATCTTGTGGTTGTTCTTCATGAGACTGTGTACTGTATGGCCGCTAACTTGGTGCATGAGGTTCTCGCCGAGGTGGGATAGCTAGGTGAGATGCTTGCCATACTCTTCGAAATGGCCACCAGCAAGGTGCTTCTTCTTCTGGGGTGTATGAGGGAGAACCTCATAGGATGACTCTGAGTGTGCAGGGGCGGCCATGCTGCTGAGGATAGACGACTGGTAGGCAAGTGTGAAAGCTTGGGAGAATAAACTGCAATAGTTTGGCTAGAGGGAGAGCAAAGTGAGTGAAATGAAGGTGGTGAGCCCCTTTTATAGATTTCCAGGAAAGGAACGACCATGGCTTCAGGAAGGTATGGCCATGGCTAAGGAGATACGACCGTGGCTAAGCAGAGTGAGGAAGGTACGGCCGTGGCTTCGTGGAGTGAACGGGCATGGCTTAAGAGCATACGGCTGTGGCTAAGCGATTGACAAGGGAATGGTCGTGGTTTCATGAGTGTATAGGCATGACTTAGATTTTTGGACAAGAGAATGGCCGTGTCTTTGCAGTCGAGAAAGGAACGACTGTAGCTTCGCCTTTGACAAGAGAACGGCCGTGTCTTAGCAAAGGAGGAAGGTACCGCTGTGGATTCATGAGGGTACGGCCGTGTCTCTCTTCTTTCTTTTTTCTTTTTTTTTTTTGGGCACCTTGTAAACAAGTTTTGTATCCTAAGGCTATGTAGCCAGCACCCCATTGCGGGTTTTGTACTGAGTCCTTGCCCAATTTGCCAGACTAAGAAGGCGGCTCCAATTAGGTTTTGGTGAAGTTGGTAACTCCATCAGAAGCTTGGAGGCTTCCATGGAGGGAGAAGCTGGGGTTGGAGAAGCAAGGGGTTGAGTGGGGGTGCACCGAGGGAGTTGGATGATAAGGGGTGGTGGAGTAGCTGAAGTCAAAGGTACATCACTATTGGGGATAGTGGACTGGGGTTGGGTGGTCAAGGCGTCCTCCTGCAGTTTTGCTTTCCCTTTGTCCCATGCAGTAGTAGTGGTGGTAGCAATGGAGGCTATCTTGGGCATCCATTGAAATTTTTGTGGTTCTGGAATCACGGGAGTAGGGATGGTGTACCTCGGTTGTCACAGGACCCAAATTTCCGATTGCCTTCATAGAGCTATTGAGCTTCTAGGAGAGGCTTAGGGATCCACCTGTAAGTAGTTGCGTGGCGAGGCCGGGGTTGTTGGCGGTGAGGGTTCGGCCTTGTGGAAGGTTTGCACCTGAGGTTCTCCCGTAGCTTGTGGGCTTGTGGCTGTCGAATTGGAGGTCAGCGAGAGGTACAAGGGGTTGGCTTTGCTGGGGCATGAGTTTGGGAAGTGGATCTTCGCGGAATCCACAGAGTTATAGCACCCGCATAATAGCCTTGGGCTCCTAGGAGCTTCTTGGGCACCTAGGTGTGAGGATTCTTACGTTGTGTGCCTCGGGGCTGAAGTTGTACATGGGATGGGTTAGTCTTGTTAGTGGGGTTAGTAGCGGTGGTGGCTTCTTTGATGTTGGTTTGGGTAGCTACAGAGCTTAGTATTGATGAGGTTTCGTGAGGCAATTGGGTATTCACTATGGGGAGAGGCCTCTTTTTAGGTGGCATGGTTTTGTGCTCGTTGGAGAGCAGAGTGATGGTGGTTAATGGAAGGGAATGATCGACTTGGGTGGGTGATTGGATGACAAGGGTTCTTCATCTATCATCAGGACTGTAACTTGGCCAGAGGCCAGTTGCATGGTTGCCATCCTTGCATCCCAATCAATGACACCGGTTGTGTCCCATCCATCCACGCCCTAGAAGGATCTCTTCGTTCATTGTTCCTGCAGGCATCACATAAAACTTTCCTTCCAGGAATAGAGTTGTGAGTGTGCCTAAACATGGGACCGACTGTGAGGCAACAGTAGTGACTGTGGCCGGAGTGTTCATTAATGGTGGCCTTCCTAGGGAGTGCCATGTGTCATAAGACAGGAGATTCTGATAGCTCTTGTATCAACGAGGGCTAATTTTTGTATGAAACTTGTCGGGATGGTCATTTCTAACCACAATAGTGCGGGTTTTACCTCCCAATCCTCTTCTTCGAGGTCCACTACTTGGGCCATGTTTACCCACGATGTTTTTGTTCCAGAGTTTTGCCGCTCTTTTGCTTTCCATTGGGCCGTTTCTTTTATTTCTTTGTGGTGCTGTTTCTCTTGCTGTTTTTTGGAATGAAAGGCTCTTAATGTAGTTTCAGACTTTCAGTGAGTGGGCCGCAGTAGCATTTTAGTTTACTACCATTGAAATATGCCACCTTCGACACCGTTGAGTGTTTCTACGCGCACTAAGCCTTGTGGGGTTATTTCAATGACCAGGAAAGATCCGAAGTCTTTGAATTTGAGTTTCTTTTTGTGGTTTTGCATGTTGTAGAGGAGGACCACGTCGCCCTCACTCATTTCTGTCTTTGAGTTGGTCGTCAAACCACTGTTTACGCCTTAGCTTTTCCACTATCATACTGTACATGGCTCAAAGGGGTGTTTCATCAAGCCTTTCAAGTTCGAAAAGGCGACAATCTAGGAGATTGCCCATGAGTTTCTCCTATACTGCAATTCTTAAGATGGGTACTAAGAACTCCATAGGCATGACCGCTTCAGTACCATATGTTAAACTGAAGGGTGTTGCGTTTGTGGCTGTCCTGTAGGATGTAAGATATGCTAAATCACAAGGACATCCAGTTCCCCACTATGAGGGTTCCTCACACACAATCCTCTTGTGTCAAATGCAGCGGGCGCCTGCAAGACCACGGACACTCCAAGAGACGATCCGCATGGCTAGGGGGAGAGGTTGCGGGCTCGAGGGACTCTCGGCTCATGAAGATGTCGGGGCTGGTTTGGATGGAGAGTAGTCGTCGTCTGTCGGTGCAGACTCTCCAAGTATGCCCAGATGAGGGGAAAGTCCACTCTGCGAGAAGAGCTGCTATAGGGTTGTATGTACCTGAAACTTCCCCTCTGAGCAGCAAAGCTGAGGTGGAAAAAGATTAACAAGTGGACCTCTGGAAACGCGTTCGAGGGCCACACTCACGGGGAAGGAGAAAACGGCTGCACCAATGTCCGAGAGATGCACAGGAATGATGAAGAACCACACATGCGCAGAGAGGTGCCACCACCTCCTCCAAAGAGCTAGTCTCCATTGCAAGAGCGGGTGTCCCATGAGACGGGGGGGTGTGCCCGCAGACTCAAGGGAGAGGGTGGAGGAGCAAATGATCGTCTCCGCAGGCTCAGAGAACTCTTGCCATGGCCTGTAGCGGGTTCTAAGCGGATCCAGCGCTGCGGGAGGGTGATCCCGGCCATGCTGAGGAGGAGCCGAAGGGAGGGGAGGGGTGGGAGGCGGAGGGGCAGGTGTCTTACACTTAATCTTCCTATTGCATTGTGAACAGGTTCCAGCAGATCAACCAGTCTTCTCACAGATTATGGTTGAGACTTGGATGGGTTTGGTCCTTAAGCCTCAGCAGGTGGCAAAACTATAAGCTAGCACAGCTAAATCCCTCAAGTTTCATTTTTTTTTCTGGTCACTTTAGAAAGTGCATCTCTTGGGCATATGCTCCAATGTCATCTGTCCAGTCAATTCTTTAAATTCTTCATGATACCAACATACTTGCTGTCTTATGGGACTATATGTTTTTACAGCTTTGATGTATCATTATCCATACACCATGGGGCGCTTCCAAAATCATACACCACAGGGATATTCATGCATTGATTGTAGCCATCCAACAATCGATCGTTGAGATTCATAGAGGTGGATTTATATAAACACCATAGATTGCAGTTCCATCTGCATTTTGGAATACAAAATTTTCATTTCATTAATATATAAAAATTTGATGACTCCTATTATTTTTCAAATTGGCTTTACCAATTATGATTTGAATACCCATGTGAATGTTGTCCTTCATCTCCTGAAGTTGATATTTCAGTGCTGTTTAACCTTCCAAAAAAAGATGAAAAAACATCCTTAGTGGAAAGACCCCTCTTTATTGTAAAACTAAGTGAGCCATGTTTGACATTTGTAAGTGTTCTAGGCTTTATGGTAAGATGAATAAATGAATGAGAGAGAGAGAGAGAGAGAGAGAGAGAGAGAGAGAGCCTATCCATCAATGCTTGAACAAGAAAGTTCTCATGGAGCATGGGTATTGTCATGCATCTGCAAGCTACCATTTATGAAGTGATATTGGGTCGAATCTTAACCTACCATTGCATTACTAGTATTGGAGCTAGAACCAAGGGGCTTGAAACACCCTTACCAAACCACTATTCATTAGAGATAAGAAGAAAGGTGGGTTTGGACGAGCGATGTTGCCTATCCACTGTGGACTAACCCAGCTTGTTTCTCCTGACATGTGTAAAGACCTAAAGACTGTTACCTTAACATGATTGCTTACATGAAGACACTAGCTTTTTTGCATTCAACAGGCCATTCCTATGTTAGAGGCATGACAAACTTGATCAAGGTATTAATATTAGATGATAGGTATATCTACCACCTCCACAATATCCCTACTTCAGGCATTCATTGCTTCAATCCATACTTCGGCATCCTTCTCAATTTTTGAACCTTCCCCCTTAAAGGAGGAAGGTTACATATGTTTGAGTAGGAGCTTCTTCTCTCGGGTATCTGTGTATAGCGCATTGGCGAGAAGAAGTTGATCGTCCTGACCATCATCGCAAGATTAAATTTAGGATCACGAGATTTATACTTTACACTAGTAGACTCATGATTTTAAAAGTAAAACTTTGAAATCACTTTATTTCTCAAATATTTACAAGTACAAGATTTATTACAAAGATTTGAGAGCCCGAGGACCTCTAGAGAAATGGTAAGTTTGTACTTCCATAGGTATTAGCTAAAGCATTTTCTTATGGGTTTGCATTTTGGGCCTCCAGAGAAATGGAGTAAATTTTGGGCCTCATGAAAGGAGTTGGTTACCCTAAAAATGTCCAAGGGCCATGTCTTGTGGTAGAATGATGTGTCTCTCACAAATCCACTTGGATTCTTTTTCATGGTTTCCTGAGTAACTTTATAACCACTTTGAAAGCTTTAAATCCAATCTCCAAGATGTCTTGAAATGTTTCACAATAGTCAAGTTTCTCTGGTATAATGTTTATATGTCTTCTACTCGACTATCTTGCTCAAAACTTGTGATTCTTTTAGAGTCCGCACTTTGAGTGTAAAAATGCCAACCTTCTTACATTATATACTTTATACTACAACACAATCAAAACACTATCCATTAGTTTAAAAAAATACTTATAAACTTTATTAAAACACCATATATATTAGTAAAATAAAACATCTTTACTTAAATGGTAGTCCGTCCCCTTGCATATTCTTATTCTTCTCTTGTAATCTCCTCTCTCAAATTTTATGCTTGCTCTAGGGCATCTCTAAGCCATTCAATATTGTAATCCTTTTGGAAGAGCCTCTAGATTAGGTGGGTATATCATGTGCCTATGTGTTAATCTCTTAAAGGCTCTTCTCTACTCTATCCTTATCTTCCTTACATCCTCATACTTGTCAATCCACTTATCCATCACTAAATTGTTAAGAGAATATAAAATGTAATGACCTTTTTGTATATGGACTCATCCATCTTCCGAATGCATCCTTTCCCATGAGGGTCACTCGCATGTGGATTGCATCCTTAACACCTAAATCTGGCTTCTTGCTTGGTAGTATCCTTGGCTATTAGTGACGACCTTTGTGTGGTCACCCATCCTTGTGCAGCTAGATCGTTGTATGGCTTTCAGATTCTTCTTAGCTTAGGGATCACTAACTTGCCACCATCAACTGTCATTGCCATACTCTCCTTTGGAATCCACACATGTTAAAGTTTTCTATTTGTGGGTTTTAGTTGTTCTTGGGATTTGGTTCAGGTTTTCTGTTCGTGCTTTGGTTGTTTGATGGGGCACACAAGTTGGCTTCTTTGGTGTCTTCAATACCCACACTTACTTCATTTGGTTTCTTTGGAATCCACACCTATTTCATTGGTTTAGGTTTTCTCTTCTTGTGCTTTGGTTGCTTGGTGGGGCACACAAGTTGGCTTCTTTGGTACCCACACTTACTTCATTTGGTTGGAATCCATACCTATTTAGGTTTTGTATTCCTAGGCTTTGTTTGTTTAGTGGGGGCACACAAGTTGGCTTCTTCGGTATCTTCAGTACCCACACTTGCTTCATTTGGTTTCTTGGGGCTTTCTAAGGAACTGAGGTAGTAGGATTGGTTTCTTAGGTCTTTTTGAGGAACTGAGGTAGCAAAATTGGAAGTATTGGTTATTGGCCTTTGGTTTCTCTTGTGGTGCCTCCTTGGTTTTTGACAAGGCTTCTCCTCCTTTGGTTGGGATTTTGACTCCTTGGCTTTCCATTTTAAGGGATTTTGTGAGGGTTGATTGGATGAGGTCTAAAATGACCCAAAATAGTCATTATCATGTGAATAATTTGGAGAAATGATGTTGATAACATCATGAGCTTGTGTGATGACAAGTTATAGCTTGGATTTTTTTTAGACTACACTTGAAAGTGAACCAATGTTGACATTATACATTGAGAAATTTGGAAATTGAGATATTAGCAAGTTATTTATTTGGTTTAACATCTTATTTTTCTTATGGGCATTGTAAATAATTACATTATTTAAAAAAACATTACATTTAGAGTCACATTTTGCCTTGGCTTTTAGTTGGCTTCTACCATGTGTCTAAGGAATCTTGTTTGGAAAAGTTAGAGAAATTATTAAGTGATTAATTGGGAAACGTAATTGGGAAACGTGGAAGTTGCAAGTTAGACATTAGTAATAAGCAATGTTTTCAAATTAACAACATATCTTCTTCTCGTACTCTTTTGTACTCAAGAGTGCAAGATCTTACAACTGAACTATTTGGTTCACAAATCATTATATATAAAGAGAACACATAAGGTACTAAGTTGAGTTGCAATGATTTTTGTTGTCCTCTTTGGTCTTTGCTTTTGTTGGAGTTTCTTATCATCACAAGAAAAAGTTGTCCTCTTTGGTCTTTGCTTTTGTTGGAGTTTCTTATCATTCACAAGAAAAAGTTGTCCTCTTTGGTCTTTGCTTTTTGTTGTCCTCTTTGGTCTTTGCTTTTGTTGGAGTTTCTTATCACAAGAAAAAGTTGTGTGTGAAATCAATTGAATATTTTTTCTTAGCCATAGTATAGAAGGTCTTGAGCCACATAATAGAAAGAAGGAAATACTTCAACGTGCTACTACATACGGAGATCTTATCACCCATAGGTGGTTTGCCTCCTATAACAGATATAGGTACTTGTTTTGTATGTATGCTTGCACTAGCTTGTAAAATGATTGATGGAGGGTAAATGTCGTCTAGGTATTAAAATTACGCATGGTGTTACAAATGTAATTATGGTTGGCAAGTTAATGAGTGAAAAAAATTTACAATTATATTATACAATCTAAAATGTTAAATTGTACACCTCGTGTATCTCATGTTATTTGTCTTGTGAATACACTTATGCAAATCTTTATCAAGTGTAGAGCAAAGGGAATAGTGTGTTTGTACCGCATAAAGACGACATACTTTTTTCTTACCTGTCCTAGATATGTGGTGGTGCATTGCTCATCATTGCACCAACAAAGCTCACATATCTACATTTGAAGTAAATAAAATGTTGGTAATATGTAACACCTTAAGCTTATAAGCAAGAGTTTAACTATGGAATTTTGATTCAAGACTGGACTTGAATACGACCTAAAATAGCCATTATCAAGTGAAATAATTGAAATTTTGGTAATATATAGCATCATTAGCTTCTTGTGATAAAATTGAAATTCTTTGAGATCACATTTTAAAGTTACCCAAAATAGACATTATTTCATGTTGCCTCTTTATGTATTTTTACTACATAAAGAGGATAGAGCAAAAAAAGGTATATTGCATGTTGCCTTTGTAGTTATACTACATAAAAAGGATAGAGCAAAATGGCAAATGCTACATATACTTATTTTTTTTAGTGAATAGCATGTGTCCTAATGTGTGATGCATTGCTTTTTAGTTCATAAACAAAGCTCATGTCTCCATACTTTAAGCAAAATAAGTGTTAGTAATATGTAACATTGTGAACATTTTTGACATTAGGCTTGAAATTAACCCGAAACAAATATCATCGAGTGAACAATTTGGAATGTTGGTGATAAGTAGAATTGTGAGATTGTGATTAAAAAAAATTAGCCATAAATTTTTTATTGAAAGTGACCCAAAGTTATCAATTTTGTATTGAAAGTGACCCAGAGTTATCAGTTGAATAGTTGTAAAATTGGGAAAGCTTAACATTAGACATTAGCAAGTGCTTTGCTTAATTAAATAAAACCATTTTTTTATAGGTGTGGATAAATTGTGACCTTAACTATGTTTTATAAAATGCATATAAAAGTGCACTAGAAAAAATTTACCTTAGCTTAGTTGGCTTCTAAACCACTCATTTTTAACAAAGTTTAAGGCCCAAGACATTGTTAAGTGATTAGCTTGGAAATTGGCAAAACTCCAAACAGTAGTAGTGATTGATTTAATAAAACAATATAATGTATTTACAAAAGGAAACTATAGATAATATATCTATTCTTTTTGTTTTTTAATAAAAATTTAACTCCTTTCTTGTACTCGCAAAGTGATAAACTTATTTGGCTCACAATTAAGTGGATAGAAAGAGAGAAGAGAAAATGTGTCTTGGAACACTTTGTACATACGGGCCACCTATGGGGACAAGTGCTCATCTTTGCTTGTTAATTTCACAAGGAAAATTTCTTTGTGAAATTGGTAGAATAATTTTTACACATGGGCCACCTATGGGGACAAGTGCTCATCTTTGCTTGTTAATTTCACAAGGAAAAATTCTATGTGAAATTGGTAGAAGACTCAATATGAGCCATATATAATAGGGAAAAGCATTTGTGAATAGGGAGGCAATTGACTGCAAGGGTACGCTTTGCTAGGCGCTTGCATGTAAATGTTATAGAGTTATGATGAAAGGTTTGCTTTGCCTTATATGCATGCAACACATCTTTGTTGCACTACTTCATGATTGGAAAGCTAGTAGGAATCTTACCTTGTGTCATTACAATCACATGCACACAAAGAAAATATTTCAAAATAAGTTCAACATGGTCCACATATAGGAGAAACATCAAGCACCATGAACAAAGGTGTGGGAACCTTCATTACTCCACCCTAAAAGTCCATAATGAGGGAAGATGCATTAAGAGAGAGAGAGAGAGAGAGAGAGAGAGAGAGAGAGAGAGAGAGAGAGAGAGAGAGAGAGGTCATCTTTCCTCCCATGCATATATTATCAATGTAATAGCAAGTATTGTCCTTATCAAAAGGAGCCAATCTAGTATTTCACATTTGGTCTTAGCCAATATAGATTATTAGGGGTGGCACACACGTAGAGATCCAATGAGAATTTGTTTTCTTTAAGGTGACACCATATCAATAAATTTATTTTCCCTTTGCATTTCAGTATGTCTTTGGAAGTTCTTTACACACAACAATATTTTCAACCACCTTGATGGTTTTGGAGAGGTGGCATGTGACCTTGAATAATCCAAAATAGATATTCCTTGGATAATCCATGTTGATTTTTTGCAACCTCTCCTTATAATAAAGGGATCTTGATAGCCGCAACCTTGGTGGTGAGAGATTTTTTTTCACATGCAATTTGCTTAGGGATGAGTTTGATTAACCCTTATTTACCCATGTTCTCCACTTCACCTAATCTAAAAGCCTTGTTAATGATGCAAGTCACATGCTCTTTGAGTAACTGCCAGTACTCCTATAAGAATTCTGCAAGAAATCCCATCCCACATGATCTTCTTTAACCATGTTCTGCAATTCACATAATCTGAAAGCCTTGTTAATGATGCAAGTCACGTGCTCTTTGAGTACTCCTATAAGAATTCCATAGAAAACCCATCCCACCCAAGCCACAAGGCATTCATCTTCCTAGATGTTCCTCTCAACCCAACTAACTTAACCACTAGAGATAGATATAGGGACAAGGTCCAAAAGTTAGCTTCTTTTCATTGAAACATCTCAACTGAAGTATCTCCTTTTGAGTACAAAGTTTCCCCAAAAACTCCATCCACTTTATAGCCATCTCTTAAGGCTTTTAAATAATGTTACCCTCTTCATCTGTAACATGCAGGGATAAGGGCCTAAGTCCCCTAAAGAAATATTTAGATGGAGCTTAGGAGGCTTTGAAAAGAAAGAATCCTCCTAGTTCAGGCTCTCTTTAGTCCCATTAGGTCCAATTGATTATTACACCACAAGAATCAAGATCTTAATGGGACAAACTAGAATGTTGTCACCTAACCAGAAGCTCCCTTCCACTCCTCAACCATAGCTTGTCCCCTATCTTCGTGGGCCCTTAATTTCACCACCATCCTAATTGTATTTTGCATACTCCAAGAAAAATTACCCCACGCTTTACATCCTTGTACCTCCCTTCCCATGGTAGCAGCTAATTGCTTTTTGCATCCTTTGAGCAAAATTACCCCATGCATTCTAACATCCTTGTACCTCCGTTCCCAAGGCTTTCCTACCCTCCTAGAGGAGCACATTGTTGATGATTAGGTTTCGTCTCTATGGAATCCAAGGATATTATCATTTTAACACTAAGCCCCAACCCCACGCTGTCTGAGCATACAATAGAGAGGATGGTGGAGGAAGAGTCAGCTCACTATCTGGGATTTTCCAGGCTTAAAGCAAAACTTTATCCTTCTAGGAAAACCAGAACCAGCATGAGGAGAAACTCCACTACCCATACCATTAGGACCTACTCCTTCCCCCTTATCTAAGGGCTTCACCCTTGTGAGTCAACCCTTCTTCCTCAACATCCATCACTTTATTCCCCTTAGAATCTTCCTTCTCAACTATTGTACCCTTGTCAATAGCAATCCCAACTATTTTGGAACTCTCCTCACTAGGGTCTTTCCTCTTTCCTCTTTCCACCTTAGGGTCCATAAATTTTCTAGCAAAATGGCCAAATCTACCACACTGAAAGCATGCACCCACAAAGGCACCAAACAAAAGTTGATCTCTAAGCCACCAGTGAAACTCAATTTGAAAAATAGACACTTAGGGCTATTTGTTTACTTATCTCTCTAAAGCTTTTCCAAGATAAGTAAACAAATAGACTTTGTTAGAAGCCCTACTTAAAGAAGGGTCAAAGGGGAGATAAAGAGGCCTACCCAACTGCCTAGCAAGATCAACAAATGGAGGCTAAAGCTAGATCAAGGAACTCAACCAAGACAAGGGAGTCTTCTAGTAGACTTTTATTGATATCAAATAGTGGATCCTATGGCAATACATGTAATAAGTTGTGAGCCATAAAGCCTTTGGATAATAGTTTGGGCACCCATTGGGAGTAAACAAACAACACTTTGGAGAAACCCCAACAAAGGTAAAAGGATTATGCAATAGAATTCACACCCAACAACACATCCATCTCCAACCAGGTGACTAAGTCGGCTTTAGAGGGGACCTTGCCAAGACAAAGCAATATTATGCTATTGGCTATTAGGCTATTGGCAAAGCCATGTCCTTCACCATTTCCTTGAATGTTGAGATCTTTCCTTAGCTGTCCCCTCATGCGCCTAACAAATGCAAGCCTTGATTCTAAGGCATATCAGCCCACTCTGCCTCCATCTCAATCCCACCACACTCTCACCCTCCTGCATGGTGCATCAACACTCCGTATCTTCTTATGTCAATTATACAAACACCTTAATACTAACCTTAAACACCTTAAACACCTTAATACCAACCTTAAACCTCAAGTTATTTTTTCTCTTTTTTTTGGTTAATTGTAGGGCTACATTTTATGTTTGAGGTATTCTCCCATGTTTAATGATTTAGGGAGGCAAGGATTCTCCCAATTATGTGCCTTCATAAGGCAACGTGTTGACAATGTTCATAGAAACACGCCCCTTATCTACCCATTCAGCCGTCTCCACATCACATTTGCATGATGGATAAATATGCCCCTTGTGCTTAGTTTTGGAATCAATGGTGTGGTTTTCAATGTTAGTTTATAGTATTGTACAATGTTAGTTTATAGTGATAAATACAATTGCACAATCGCAAGAGGATTCTTTTACTATTGATATTTGTTAAAATCGTAGGTTAAATGGAAATTCCATACTATGAGAGTTTAGAGTTAGTTGAGAAAAATTAGCCTTAAGGTCAAATATAAATGGCTGAATAGGGTGTGTCTAGATTTTAGATGATATAAGTGGCCATGTAATTTGGATAATGCCATAGGCACATGGTAGAGTCACATGGGTGGACAGCGAGATTTTGAGACAATCAAGGAGAGAAAATCATGGGAGGTGGAGTGAATCTTGAGTAATTTTAGGGATTTCATATATGGACAAGTTTTTTGTCATATTTATCTATTTGAAGAACCCAATGCAATACAATAGTCTGTGTCTTTGGACATTTCCTTTTGGTGTCTTTTGTAATGTCTCTTTAAAATCATTTCTCTTAGCCATTGTTTACGAGTATAAGATTGTGTAGCTCTCACCTAGCCTCACACCTATGAGTAGTTCCATATAGGCTACTATCACAACTTTAGCAAAAAAAAAAATGGTTCCAACACAGGGTAAGTCAAAGAAGGGGGGATATGACTACGCTAGAACAATGAGATCCATAAGTAGAAAAAGTGGCATCCTAGGAAAATATTCATTCAAACTTCATCGGTGCACAACAATGTTAGAAATAAACTTTTTTTCTGACCAGTGAAGAAAAAAAGGACGACCTTTAAGTACAACCGGTTTTTATTGAAAAAATGCTTAGATTAATTGATTTTATGACTAAAACTTCAAAAATTTGAATTTGTAAATTCAAGGCCAGGCAAAATTATAACCAGATTTTCTTAATTTGAGCTGTGAAAATTACATTAAAGGATAGTTTTTTTTTTCTGACATTGGTGCACAAGCAAAGCCTTAAGGTCAAATATAAATGGTTGAATAGGGTGTGTCTAGATTTTAGATGATATAAGTGGTCATGTAATTTGGATAATGCCATAGGCACATGGTAGTCACATGGGTGGACGGAGAGATTTTTGAGATAATCAAGGAGAGAAAATCATGGGAGGTGGAGTGAATCTTGAGTAATTTCAGGGATTTCATATATGGACAAGTTTTTTGTCATATCTATCTATTTGAAGAACCCAATGCAATACAATAGTGTGTGTCTTTGGGCATTTACTTTTGGTGTCTTTTGTAATGTCTCTTTAAAATCATTTCTCTTAGCCATTGTTTATGAGTATAAGGCCCATTACACATCGCCATACCCCTGCCTGCCATGTTGATGCAGTGGGAGTATCCACCACCCATAATTCATGGGCAGGCAATCTCCCCCGCCCATACATGGGCGGGGTGGTATGTGTAACGGGCCTAAGATTGTGCAGCTCTCACCTAGCCTCACACCTATGAGTAGTTCCATATAGGCTACTATCACAACTTTAGCCAAAAAAAAAAAAATGGTTCCAACACAGAGCAAGGCAGAGAAGGGGGGATATGAAGGGTGCATCACTTAAAGACTACGCTAGAACAATGAGATCCATAAGTAGAAAAAGTGGCATCCTAGGAAAATATTCATCAAGCACCATAAGCCAAACTTCATCGGTGCACAACAGTGTCAGAAATGAACTTTTTTTCTAACCAGTGAAAAAAAAGGATGACATTTAAGTACAACCGGTTTTTATTGGAAAAAATGCATAGATTAATCGGTTTTATGACTAAAACTTCAAAAATCTGAAGTTGTAAAGTTAAGGCCGTGAAAATTACACTAAAGGACAGTTTTTTTTAATTTGAGCGGTGAAAACTACACTAAATGACAGTTTTTTTTGGGGGGGAGGGGGCATTGATGCACAAGCAAAGCATGAAATCTGACTGGCGGATGGTCCTGTGAGGCCATTGGTGGTGGCCATTTGGTGTTCCAAATTTTGGCCTTGAGGACTACGTGGGAACGGCCCTAAATAGTGCTCGAAGAACGGGCGGCCTGCACACCAGCTAATATACGCATGCGGCGCGCGACAAAAATAAAGAAGAATTCCAAACCATTATTGTATAACATTAAAAAAATATTTCTTTAATGTAAAAAATATTTCTTTGATTACATTAAAGACCAAGCTAATTTTCAATTACTCCTCGTGACCGTCATGGCGGATTTAGCCCATTTCCATGCACTCGGAAATTTAGGTTAATTTATTGATTTTGAGCGGATTTAGCCCATTTATCTAATATTATTTCGGATGTTAAGAATGAATGTAAATTTCAATGCTTCCTCAATGGGATCTATGTTTTCTCATCTATTTGCTTTTTGTTATAATCACTTCCTTAATGGGATCTATGTTTTCTCATCTATTTGGTTTTTGTTATAATCACTCCCTGAACAAGGCCATGGCCCTTGAGTACTTTTTTGATACTCCATACATACACGTGACATGATCCCAAGGCTCAAGCTTTTCATTTGACCTTTGGAGCTTTATAAATTCGTACCTAGAGACCATTAATAATCATTCAAGTAGGTACCTTCACAGAGCTTCAGAGAAAGGTAAATGGAGACATTGAGCCACCCCAAAAGGCACTTTTTCTTTCTTTTAGAGGCGCATGCCATATAGGTAGATTACTACCCCCTCTCCTCAAATATTTTTTAAAAAAAGCACTGAGAAGTAATCTAGTAATATTTTTTCAATCTTTGTCCTACATGATGGTAAGAACAATCTTTGTTGAATTGTCTCCACTATAGTACTTTGAATTGGAAAATATTTCCCTTCTTGAACAATAGTAATAGGAATTGGTTGTACAAGAGTTGGCAATACAAACATGAACCAATGTTGAAATGTACCTTAAGATGTTTGCTTTACTACCAAGGTAGATGTAGTTAATTCACAATTGTAAGAGCTAATAATCTAATCTCCTTGTGCATTAATATGAAAATTAAACCTTCATTATTGCAATCCAAGATGAACTTCAATTGATCAGCCTCATACTCTTTGGTTGAGGATAGAGTTGAAGGGATAGAACCTTTATTAGAAAGAGCTTCTTATGGAGGAGACAAGTTTTCAAGTTGAGGCACTTTATTGGAGGAGGCTTGTAGCCTCCTACACTCAGCATCGTATAGGTCCTTCAGCGTTGGATCCTCTTTGTCACAAAATGATTTTACCATTTT
Source organism: Cibotium barometz (assembly GCF_041138505.1). Classification (NCBI taxonomy): domain Eukaryota; kingdom Viridiplantae; phylum Streptophyta; class Polypodiopsida; order Cyatheales; family Cibotiaceae; genus Cibotium; species Cibotium barometz. Next base: position 40,593,164 of record NC_141057.1, on the reverse strand, counting down.
CGTGTTGTGGACCTTCAAGGTGATTATAGTGCTAATGAAGTGTAATGTTTAGCATTGGTAGCAATGATCCATTCCCATCCCAAGTTTAGCCTTTATAAACACATGTTGTGAAGCTTTCTTTTCGTGTATCTTTTACTAGCAAGTCAATAATTTTTTTCTTCTTTTGCTCCCCTATTGAGGCAGTGTTGCTCTTTCTTAGCTTCTATGGACACATTTTTCCTTAACTTGAGAACTAGTACTCTCTTGTTTTATCTTTTCTTATCCATATATTTGTTCAAATTATTTTACAAAGCTTTTCAAATAAAAAAACCATGATAAGTATTTTATAATATACATGCCTCATTTCTCAATGTGTAGTTTCATTGGCTATAGTTTGGAGATACAACAATCCACTAAAGCTTTCATTGCTCTTTCATTTATGATCAAACCCCTTGCTAACTTTAATGCGCTTATTGAGCATTACAAATCAAGATTAGATCTACATAAGGATATTTGATTGACTTTTTCTCAGTTAATGAACTGCAATAGTTAAGCCCATTTGCATTACTTATACTAGCACTTTATTGAGGAAAAAGGAAAACGTGTTAGACTCAATGCTCTGTTATAACTTAAGCCCATTTGCATTGATTATACTAGAACTTTATTGAGGAAAAAGGAAAATGTGTTGGTCTCAATGCTATGTTATAAGTGTTCATTGACCACTAAGCTATAGCACTGTTAAACTTCAAAGATAAAAAGGGAAAGTTATGGCTAAATCCCATAATTTGTCCAAGATTTTGAATTTTTAAAGTACATCAAAAGCCAACTTAGAAGAAGCATAAAATACACACACAAAAAAATCACGCTATTAAAATTTCGACAATACTCCAAATGATCCCATGGATGAAGGTTCAATGTACAAATATTGATGAAAATATAGATTAAGATGAAGGAAAAATTGTTTAAATTGTGTTTGAACACAATGCCAATGTATTTTGTAAAATTCATAGCCCAAAGACATGTACACAAACAAGCCAGCTCAATGTGGAATGGACCTCCTAACACCACATAACCCATGATGTGTGAACGATGTGCCATCAATCACTTGTTAATAGACTATTCAAGGAGAGATGCTTTATTGCAAGTTACCTTGTAATACCCAACTCTCAATATCTTAAGGGTGTAAAATGGCACTTGTCCATGGTTCCACTCAATATTCTCACACGGTTGTAAGCTAAGGTGCAAGCAAAAACCAAAAAGCATACAAAAGAGCATTTTACACAAGGGATAGAGGAGAATGTCTCGAAACAAGAACCAAAAAAAAGATTCACAACCTCCTAAACCCAAGAAAGTGAAAGCTACACAAACTCAAGAGGCTAAGTCGAAACCTCAAGACAAGGGGAAGAGGCCTAGAAGAAAGTATAAACCCAAGGGAGGTAAAAGCAACACAATGGACAAGCATTGACACCAAGGACCCCCACTAGTGTATGCAACGGCACTTGTTACAAGTGCTCAAAAGAAAATTCATTCTCATTGTATGTGAAAGAGCAATGGGATCCCATAGTGATCCAAGAAAGAAATATTAGATGAGGAAATGCATTCTAGCACCTCCACAAACATGCTTCCACCTCTAGCTTCATAGTCTCGTAGTCGATAGCCACTTTAGCATATGTCTCTTCTTATACCCTATTGACACTAACACCACATATTGAATCTTACTTTGGCAAGGATAAGATTAACCCTCCACAACCTTCAACATCATTGTTTAAGCAGATAGCCTCCAATGACTATCATTGATAATAAAGGCCTACCCTCTACATCGGCAGTACCTCATGAAGAAGTTTCTATTTTGAGAGCCCCTCTTTGACCAACCTCACCAAAGGAGTCAAAGGATCTCTCACAAAAACCTCATTATTAGTAGCCTCTCTTAAAAACAAGCCTAAGTCATCAATGGCAACACTAAAGGTCATTACTACAATTGGCAAAGGTAAATCTATCCAAGTGACCTCACCATCGATATCCCCTCTCATGAAGACCCAAACCAAAAGATGTTATTGTATCCCCTCTCATGAAGACCCAAACCTCATAATCAATGCTACCCAAACCAAAAGATGTCATTGCACCATTGCAAGCTAATTCTAAGAAAGGTACAAATCCTTTAATTCCACAAACAAAGGGATATGTGCCACATAAGTCAATGTCAAGGTATCTTCACGATATCAAAAGATGGGTAGAATCTAGTTATTAGTAGCTCAAGGCACTCACAGCAAAAATCTCAAGTGCCAAAAAAGAAAAGTAATTCTCAACCTCATCTACAAAAGAGAAACCCCAAAGAGCCCGACAAGATCTTCTAACAACTCATTAGTCATTCCTAAGAAATTATTGTAAGTACAAAAGGATTCTATGAAGGTAATAAAAATGTGTGGATTTTAATGAAATCCACAAGATCCCCTTAACTTGCATTAAGGGCGCAACCTCTATAACAAAGGTACCAACCCACATAGTAAAGTCCATAAAAAATGGGTGCCTACATGTCTACTCAATGCTCAAGGGTATTATGATGGTAACTCCACCATTTGGGTACCCAAAGTAATCAAGAAAAGGAAAGTCTCACCACTAACTTCTGTACCAAGAGAAAGCACACCCACGTCTTGAGTAGTGTGGTAGGCCAAAGCCCTCTCCCAAAAAAGGAGAAGGCATAAGGACCTGCTTGCACTTTGAACAACAAGGATATGCAACAAGTTACCTTATTGGATGCATCAACATTTGAGCTACCAGTCAAAGCTTTAGCATCAACATTTACTACTGCCACCGGCAGAGAGTTCTTTGAACACTTAATAACATGACTCAAACTGTTTATCAAGTCACCTCGGTAGGTAAACATAACAACTTATTGCTTCGCAAGAAGAAAAAAATAACGATAAGGGAGCCATAAGAACTGTCTACCAAAAATGTAAGAACTTGTTGCTTGTTGTAAGGAGAAAAAAACAACGACAAGGGAGCCACAAGAACTGTCTACCAAAAAAGGTAGAGTTTCCACAAAAACCTCCCACAAAAGGAGCCAAGCAATCCTAATCAACCACCTACAACTACTTAGTGTGAGTAAATACAAATACTCACCATTGGTAGAAAATTTTAAAAGTTTGTATGCACCATAGCCTCAGCCTCAGCATCGACATCCTAGGTACATCTTTTGATAGGGGGACCATGGTGAAGAACTTTTCTATTATCCTCATAAGTCAAAAGAATTCTTTTATGCCACCTCTTTAATGAATTTGACTTCAACAGTAGCTACATCAAGAGTCTCAACTCACTTTACGACACTACATTGTATATTTTCTTCTAAGAGCACAAAATATATTTTACATAAAAAAAAGCACACAATGCAAGGACAAGTCCAATTCAAGATTACTCTAAGATAATTTGACAAAGTCTTACGAAACAAATGAGGGACGCGGTCGTAGTCTAACCCTAAATTACTCGAATTTAATCCTAAAGATATTTTCTAAAGATAATTCTTCATTTTTTTCTGATAAATTAAATGTGATTTCCATTCTTAAGGGAAAACCCAAAATTATGAGAATTGATTCTTTCTTGGTCATAATAGAACTTTAAATAATTCTATTCGTCGTCGTAAATAATGGATTTTTTATAAAGATAATTCTTTTTCCAATGATCCCTTTGTGAATATGCATACATCATTTTATTGAATTATTCTCATAGAATTATTCTAAATTATTCTTTTCTCCAATTGAAACTCGGCATCAACATGCCCTAAATTTCTATGTAGAATTATGGTGAAACCTTCTCTTTTAACACCGAAATTACTTTAGGCATTTTCCTTATTAAAGTACAATGAAAATTCCTCTTTAAAAAAATATCCATGTATAAGAATATACCTATTTTGAATTATGATCAAAATTTCTCTTTTAATATTTAAAATATTTGTATATAATGTTGCCATATATATAGGCAGTGATGTGTGTGAACACACTTAGGACCGCCGGGGCACTTTTTCCCTCTTTAGGAGGTTTTTTCCCCCGGCTTGTATATACGCCCATCATTCTAGGGCTAGCTTATCTTTTGTATATTAACACAATCTAATACATTGTGTGTTGTGTGCATTCTTGCTTCTTCTTCTCCAAGCTTTGTGTGCTTTCCTGCAACCCTAATTCCAACAATTGGTATCAGAGCAGGCATCGGCTCCCAGGGCTACGCCGCCAGCACCCTCCGACTCATGTTCTCCGATTGAGGTGAGCTTTCACGAGCAATTGCATTCTCAAAAATTGTATCTGAGGTCGTTTCGGGCTCCGTTTTTGCATTTCAAGTTCTGCACAGGTGTTCGTCAATTTGTGCAGAAATTTCGACAGTGCAGTTTTCTGCAAAACAGGCATACGTATTCTATTGTGGACCGTGCTACATAGCACGAGTTGTTTTCTGTTCAGTCTTTGCTTCATTATAGGTAGCTTTTGCATCAGTTTTAGTCCAGTGGCCATGGCTGATAACAGCAATGATGTATTTCGCATGTTGTCTGCTCTGCTGATGACAAATTGGATGGAGACAGCAACTACCCACTTTGGGCATACATGATGCAGCATGTTTTGGTTGCAAAAGGAGTGTGGAACATTGTGCAGGGTATGGATGTACGTCCAGGTTCTGTGGATGTAGGATCTGTTGAGGATGTTGCAGGTTCTAGCAGCTCTACTGTTGCTGCTGTCATACCCACTGTTGAATAAGCTCGTTGGGATGGTAAAGATGCGCAAGCTCATGCCTTGATTGCACTTTCTGTCAAACGTAACATCACCCCACATATTCGTTCAGCTAAAACAACAAAACAGGCTTGGGATATTCTAGCTGTTTGTATGCAGGTCGTAACGAGGCAAAAATCTCTTACCTGCATAAAGAGCTAGAATCGAAGATTATGCAGGAAGATGATGACATGAATGTTTTTCTTGCTGAGATAAAAGATCTCAAGGAAGATTATTCCTGATCATTCTCTTATGTAGACTGTTCTTGATGCTTTACCTGAGTCATATCAGACTTTTGCTTCCATGTGGAGACTTGTTTACTAAGGACAGACCTGATGTTGTCAAGTATGATACTTTAGTCAACAAGCTCTTGCAAGAAGTACAGTCCAGGCAAAACAAGGCTAGGCAGCGTGCAGTTTATCAGGCATTTATTGCTGCCCAGCAGAGAAGAAGTGGTAAGGCAGCCCCTTCCACTGTTTCTTCTCCTGTTAATAGGTCTACAATAATCGTATCACCAGAAGTCAAATCATGAACAGTACATCTGTCATCCACAAATGTAATTTTTTGATGAAAAGGCAGTTTCAAATGCAAAACTATGGCATGCTCGTTTTGGTCATCTGAACTTTGCTAGTTTGCTACGTTTGCAGAAATTTGATATGGTTGCTTCATTGCCCCCTCTTGAGGCACCATTGAAACATGTTTGTGAAGGCTATATTTTGGGCAAAATGCAGCGTTTTGCGTTTCCAAAGGATGGTTCTGTGCAGGCCAATCGTAAATTGCAACTTGTACATAGTGATGTATGTGGGCCTATGCAAACTCCTGTACTTCGTGACTTTCATTGATGATTACTCAAGGCATGCATGGGTATATCCACTTAAGGCAAAGTCCGAAGTGTTTTTGTGCTTCAAACAGTTTTTGCTTATGGTTGAAAATATATCCAATTGTAATGTGGGCACCCTCCGTTTTGATCGAGGGGGGGGAGTACATGTCTAAAGAGTTTGATGCATTTCTGGCTAGTCACGGGATAAAACACCAATGTACAATGCCGTATACCCCTCAGCAAAATGGTATTGCTGAGAGGAAAAATAGGTCACTTATGGAGATGGCACGATGTATGGTCAAGAGCCAAGCTTTGCCACATGCGTTTTGGCTTGAGGCTGTCATGTGTGCTGCATATGTACTCAACAGGTGTCCCACTAAGGCCTTGCAGTCTATTACTCCATACGAAGCTTGGCATGGCAGGAAGCCTTCTATTGGTCACTTGCGTGTCTTTGGTTGCTTGGCCTATGCTTTAGTGCCTGCGCAACAACGTAGAAAATTGGATGATAAGGTTGTCAAATGCATTTTTGTTGGTTACAGTGCTGAGAGTAAGGGTTACAGATTGTATCATCCGCCGCAGTCAAAGCGTATCTTGATTAGTCGAGATGTTTTTGTGGAAGATGCTATGCAGCCTTTGTTATCATGTACCAAAGAGACAGGTGTGAGCTCACGGGATGTATTTGATACGTTGTTGCCTCCTCTGTTTACAGGTGGGAATTCAAATGTAAGTCCTAATGAGGCAAATATTCAGCCTATGCAGATTTCAAACGACATCATAGATCAACCTATTTTTGATGCAGATTTACAGGATGTAATTTATGAGGATAGGGCCGAAAATGAGCAGGCTAGAGGTATGCCCAAATGGCTGGTGCAAACCTTGCGTGATAGTAAAATTGATGCACCTATTTCTAGTCGTACTCGTTCAGGTTTTCAGCATGCCTCTTATGCATCAGATTGTTATGCTTTGGCTATGTCTAGTGTGAAGAGGAAGAATCTCTTTCATTTGATGAGGCACAAAAATTAGAAAATTGGTTGGCTGCAATGCAAAGTGAATATAATGCTATAATGAAGAATGGTACATGGTCTTTGTGTGATTTGCCTATTGGTAAAAAGGCCATTGGATGTAAGTGGGTTTTTAAGTTGAAACGAAAGCCAGATGGCAGTGTTGATCGCTATAAGGCTAGACTTGTTGCAATGGGTTATGCTCAAGAAAAGGGCATTGATTTTGATGAGACCTTTGCTCCCACTTGTCGTATGAATACCATTCGTAGCATTTGTGCATTGGCAGCTCATAATGGTTGGAATGTACATTAGTTGGGGATATAAAGACTGCGTTCTTGAATGGAGTTTGCATGAGGAGGTGTATGTATCGCAGCCTCATGGTTTTGTTCAAAGAGGGCAAGAAAACAAAGTGTGCAGGTTGAAAAAGGCTTTATATGGTTTAAAGCAAGCTCCACGAGCTTGGTATGAAAAGATACATGCATATTTGACTGCACATGGTTTTTAGAATAGTCCAACAGAAAGCACCTTGTATGTTAAACGTGTGGATGATGTACATCTAATCATTGCTCTCTATGTCGATGACATGCTGCTCACAGGACCAAATGAGAGTCATATTGCTGATTTTAAGGCTGATTTGAATGCCTCTTTTGAGATGTCAGATTTGGGACATTTGCATCATTATTTGGGGATACAATTTAAGCAGTGTGATGGAGGTATTGCTTTGTGTCAGACAAAGTATATTGAGACATTGTTACAGAGATTTGGCCTTGAAGACTGCAAGCCTATTGCTACTCCAATGGAGACAGGTTTGAAGTTGAGTCTTCATGATGCTGGAGATCACTTTGATGTCACACTCTATCAGATAGCTGTTGGTTGCCTCATTTATGTATGCATTACGAGGCCGGACATTCAGTTTGCAGGTTCAGTTTGTAGTCTCACAGGTGAGCAGGTTTATGCATAGCCCAGGGTCTCAGCATTGGAAGGCAGTTAAACGCATCTTTCGCTACTTGAGTAGCACCATACATCTTGGATTGTTTTATCCCAAGGGGGGATCGTTGCCGCCAGATTTACATGCTTTTCGGACTCAGATTGGGCTGGTTGCTATGACACAAGAGTGTCCACAAGTGGTTTTTGTTTCATGCTCGGTAGCTCATGCATATCTTGGTTGAGCAAGAAGCAACCTACTGTGGCCACTTCTAGTTGTGAAGCTGAGTACAGGGCAGCTTTCACAACTACGGTTGAGTGTGTGTGGCTCAGACGGCTTATGGCTGACTTGGGTGTTGGACGACAGGAGTCTGCCACCTCTATCTACATTGACAGTTAGACCGCATTGGCAGTTGTGAGAAACCCAGTTTTTCATGCTCTCACAAAGCACATTGAGGTGCATTATCACTATGTCAGGGAGAGACTCTCAGCAGGAGAGATCAGCTTGGCCTATGTGCTAACACAGGACAACCTCGTCGATCTTTTCACAAAGGCGCTTCCTCGTGAGAAGTTCGAAGCTTTCCGCAAAGCTTTGGGCTTGCTCCCCTTTGTGGACTGATCTACTTCGGGCATGGCAGTTCCCTATACATAAGTGCCAGCTCTCGTTCACACCATCACTCCCAGGGGGGATTTGTTGCCATATATATAGGAGTGATGTGTGTGAACACACTTAGGACCGTCGGGGCACTTTTTCCCTCTTTAGGAGGTTTTTTCCCCCGGCTTGTATATACGCCCATCATGCTAGGGTTAACTTATCTTTTGTACATTGACACAATCTAATACATTGTGTGTTGTGTGCATTCTTGCTTCTTCTTCTTCAAGCTTTGTGTGCTTTCCTGCAACCCTAATTCCAACACATAATATATCGTGTAAATTCTATTTTTTGTATCTAAATTTTTATGCATGTACATATGTAAAGATAAATATAAAAATTTCTCTTTTCTCTATTTAAACAATTATGCATAAATACTATAAAAGTATTTTTCATAAATGTAACAAAAATCATTCTTCTAGCATAAAAATGTTTATGCCTAGAATATGATGAGAATTTCTCTTTTTGCATCTAAATTTTTATGCATGTACATATATAAAGATAATTATAAAAAATATTTCTCTTTTTTCTATTTAAATAATTATGCATAAATACTATAAAAGTATTTTTCATAAATATAACAAAAATCATTCTTTTAGCATAAAAATGTTTATGCCTAGAATATGATGGAAATTCCTCTTTTTGTATTAACAAAATTATTCATAAAATTAAATTCATTTTATTTTTTTTTTGCCATAGTTTTGCTGCATTTTTTTAGAATTCTAAAAAATTCTACTTCTAAATATATACTCATAATTATGAAATGTGGTGGGAATTTCTCTTTTAAACAAAAAAAATTCTTATACATACATAGCATAATTATAAACATAATTATAAATATCATTATAATTAAACCTCTTGATTAATCTTAAAAATATCCATTTATTATTCTATATGAAAATACTTACAAAAATGTTAGCATATCTCTTTTTCAATCTTAAAATGAATTAATATTATTTTTCTTAATCATAAATAAGTTTAAAAGAGTTAATTATCATTTTTATCTAGATTAAAATCATAAAAATACTTAATCTTCTTATCTAGCTTGTCAAGCCTAGAGTTTTGATTAAGATAATGAGATTAGCACTAAGAGCCATCCTTCTAACAAGGATCCACCCAAAAAGATGATTAATCTTTCAAAAAGAGAGATTTACTAATAAAAAATATTAAATTTAAGCATAAAAGATTAGCATTAATCCAATTAAACATTATGAATCACTAAAAAGCTTGATTTCAAGAAAAAAACCATTGATTAAGAAGCTTCCTAAGCATTAGAGAGGTTGGGAAGAAGATAACCATTGAGAAAGATAGAAAAAACACTATGGATTAAGGCTTACCTTTGGTTTTTTGGCTTGATTCTTTTAAAAAAAGAAGTGAAGCCCACAAAGAAACTTGGCCACCAAGATGGGGAGGGTAATCTCCAAGGGAGGGTGGATATTTGTGAAGCTCCAAGGCTTCCCAAAGTAAAGGCAAAATAGAGGGATAATAAAATTACACTAATTTGAAGATTATATTGGCATGTAAATACAAAAAGATGAAAATAGAAAGGAATGAGGGTCTATTTAAAAGTGAGGGAGGATCTAGTGGCTTCCAGCTTCAGTTTAATCCATTTTGGATAAGTTTTGGACCAATTTGAAAGAGGAGAGATAAAATATCCCAATTTTTTGAATTAAAATGAGGAGTAATCATTTGATTTAGGCGCCTCCTTCATGATCCCTCTCCCTCCTATATTGAGGTGTCAAAAATTCATTTTTTTTATTAATAAACCTCATTTTTTAACTAATAAATCCAGTACTTGGTCAACTCTTCATCTTATTTGAGTATTTACTTATTTTTGGGAGATTTTCTTTTATTCTTTTCATTTTTCTTATTGAAACACTTGGATCAATCCTATTGGCCCTTTAGAACCTTATTTGGACCTTAATCAAAAAAATTTGACAATGTGGACACATATTCAATTAATTTCTAATGCACATTGGAAAATTCTTTTTGAACTTCTATTTTAGGGGAATTCATCTTAAATAAAAGGAGAAACTTTGTATCCAAAAATATGTCAAAATTGAATTATCTCTCTCTAGAATATTTTCTCTCTCTAAGCTAAAAACAAAGGAAAATACTATTTTCTTGCATTCTGAAATAGGGGATGATTACAGGAAACTGAGAGGAGACCTTATACATCTTTTAGGGTTGAGGAGGAACCTTACATCCTCTCCCACTTGAAAAAGTTGAGATGTCCTCATCTCGCAAAGTGGGGGTAATCCTTTACCAGCTCTTCTTCTTTCTCCCAAGTGGCGTCCTCTAAAGGGTAGAACTTCCACTTGACCAGAAACTCTCTAGGACTCTGTTCCTAAGAGCCTTCTCCCGAACATCAAGGATTTCTTTAGGTTGGAGTTCCATCTGGCCTTGAGTCTTAGAAGTCAACTGTTTATCATCCAGCATATGACTCGGGCTGGTGGGTACATACTTTTTAAGTAAACTTTTTAAGTAAACTGACATGGAATACATTATCTACTTTAAGATGGGGAGGCAAAAGAAGTTTATAAGCTAGATCTCCTACTTTCTTAGTAATGGCGTACGGCCCACAGTATCTCGGAGACAGCTTTTTGTACTTCCCTAGAGATAAAGAACTTCTCTTGGGTCGTACACGAATGAAGACCATATCTGCTTCTTCAAACACTCTCTCCGTTATTTTCTTGCCAGCATATTGCTTTTGTCTGTCCTGGGTAGCCTTAATATCTTTGCGGATTGCCTGCATTTACTGCTCCATGTCATCAAGCATCTGTCTAGACATCTCGACCCTGATCAATGGGTCAGACCAAAGTTAATGGTGTGAGGCAATCTTGTCCGTACAGAGCTTTAAATGGGCTCATCTCGATACTTCGGTGGTAAGAGGCATTGTAAGCAAACTCAACTAGATGTAAGTTGCTTAACAATTTTCTAGGTTCTTTGCCCTATATATATATATATATATATATATATATATATATATATATATATATATATATATATATATATATATATATATATATATATATATATATATATCCATTGGTGTGAAGCAGGGCTGCCCTCTCTCTCTCTCTCTCTATATATATATATATATATATATATATATATATATATATATGTATATCCATTGGTGTGAAGCAGGGCTGCCCTCTCTCCATACATCGACGAGGTAGCAGACTACATCATACACGGAGGAGGCTCTGGGATTGGCATCTCAGGTACGACTGTACACATTCTATTATATGCTGATGATATCAAATGACCGAAGAATATCTTCAATTACTTGGTTTACTCTTTCAGTTTGGCCATCTGTCTTGGGATGATAAGCTGTACTGAGATCTAAGGAAGTTCCCACTGCTTCGAAGAATGCAGTCCAGAACCTTGATCCAGAACCTTGATGTGAACTTAGAGTCTTTGTCGCTCACTATTCTTCTGGGTAAGCCATGCAGCCTGAAAATCTCCTTGAGGAAGACTCTGGCAGAGTAGGTTTCTTTTACTGGAATCAGATGGGCAACCTTGGCTAATCTATCAACTACCACAAAAATGGAGTTGTGACGGTAATCGAGTAACAAAATCCATACTGATACATTCCCACTTCATTTGTGGAATGTCTAAGGATGCAGCTTTCCTGGCATCTTAACCCTTTCTACCTTGACTCTGACATGTTAAGCATTGACGTGTACATGATTGTGTACATCCCTTTTGAGTCCTGGCCAAAAGAAGCTTTTCTTTATAGACATGTAGGCCTTTATGAACCCTGGATGTCCAGCTATCGGGCTATCATAGGCTTCCCTCAGAATTTTTCCCTTTGTTTCCTTATCATAGGAATGCATAGCCGATTATTGTAATACATGCATTCTTTGTCCAATTTGTACCCAAGAACTCAACTCATTTCCTGAGGAGTCTTACTTTCCTACATTAGTAGGGTAGCAATGGGGGCAAAGAATCTGTCCTGCATGATCTTCTCTCTTACTTCACTGATCAATGGATTTGACACCAATGTTATTGCAAGCAAGGAGGCTTTCCTACTGAGTACATTGGCTACCATATTTTCTTTCCCTGGCCGATACTTTATCTCAAAGTCAAATTCCTATAGGGTCTGCATCCACCTTCTTTGACGCATGTTGAGACCCCTTTGGGTGAAGATCCACTTTAGACTTTGATGATCTGTCACATCAAGGTGAATCTTTGTCCCAAGAGATAATGTCTCCACAACTTTAGAGCATAAACTACTGAGAGTAACTCCAAGTCATGGACATCATAATTCCTCTCATGAGTTCTGAGTTTTCTGGATTCATAGGCTACTGCATGACCTTCCTGCATAAGTGCACCTCTTAGGACAAAACCACTGGCATCTGTTACTACCTCAAAGGGTAAGGAAAAATCTAGCAATTTTAGGACAGGGTTGGTTACTAAAGCTGTCTTCAGCACTCTGACACATAGCAGTCCAATGAAATAGGGTGCTCTTCTTGAGAAGGTTAGTCAAAGGGGATGCTATTTGAGCATACCTGGGTATAAAGATTCTATACCATCCGGTTAATCCCAAGAATCCTTTGACTTCTTTCACTGTTTTGGGCTCTGACCAATATACGACTGCTTGGATTTTAGCGGGGTCGGGAGAAATCTCATCTTTAGATACTATAAATCCCAAGTATTCGACATGGTCAGCAGAGAAAGTGCACTTGCTCTTCTTTGCAAAGAGTTGGTGCTTCCTTAGGATCTCCAGGACTTTGCGCACATGATCTGCTACCTTCTTGGAGTATACCAGGATATCATTGAAAAAGACAAGAACAAATTCATCTAAGTATTCTCAGAGAATGTCTTGCATGAGGCAATTAAATGTTGCTGGGGCATTAGTTAATCCAAACGGCATGACTGTGAATTCATAATGCCCATAGCGAGTATTGAAGTTTGTCTTTTGGATATCTTGTTCCTTGATTCTGATCTGGTAATACCCAGATTTGAGATCTATCTTTGTGAACATTTGGGTTCCACTTAACCGATCCAAGAGTTCATCAATCCTAGGGATAGGATACTTATTTTATATTGTTAACTGATTTAATCCTTTGTAATCAATGCAGAGTCTTAACGTTCCATCTTTCTTTTTCTAAAAGAGAACGGGTGCATCCCAAGGTGAAACATTGGGTCTTATGAATCCTTGCTCTAGCAGTTGTCTTAACTGCTCCTTAAGTTCTATGGCTTCAGGAACTGGCATTTTGTATGCACGCTGGGCTACTAGTGGGCTGAGCTCTGGGGGTTAGCTCTATCTCATGATCTACTTCAGGAGTCGGAGGCATCTCAATCAGCGCTTCTGGGAATACATCAGCGTACTTACTTAGCCATTCTGGTTCCGTAGCCTTGCATTTTCTATCTACTGGATTCATTTTAACGACATATACAGTTTGCCTCTTTCTGAGTTCCTTCAACAATTTAGAAGCTTTGACTAATTACAGAAGTGGGGAGCCGAAAATTCCATTTCCTTGGACTTGATTCCCATGCAAGTCGAGGAATGAGATGGTTCCATTGTGACAGTGAATGTCAGCCTGATTTTTGTGGAGCCAATCCATTCCAAGGATTCCGTCATAGATTCCCAAGGGTAAGACTCTGAACTGATAGTCTGTCGCATTTTCATCTAGATTAAACTGAATGCGGTCTGTCTCATGGTGTGTGAAAAGAATCTTCCCACTGGCCAATTCTACTTGCATAGGTTTCCCTGTTTTCTGATATAGGACTTATTTACGTAAGCATCCAGGGGAAATATGCAACCGGAATCTTATTCTAGGAATTGATTGTGGAAGAGTAGAGAATTCACAAGAATTGATTCAACCATAAAAACCATTGCTTTGCAAGCTTCAACTAAATCAAATCAATTGAAATTTAAACACTTAACAAAATTAAAATACTTAGCTCAATAGACCATATTGGGTGCAATCTTCCCCCCCTCTTGTGCGTGGCCTCTCCCCACACAAGAGTATTTCTTTATTAGCTTTCTTTTCACCAAAATTAGGCCATAGCCCCCAAAATATACAAGATGTGCTTTTTAGAGAGCACGACACTCTTCTTTAACAAAAATAGAGTGTCAAATATTGGGACTAGTGTAAAGCCATAGGCTTTAATAAATTCCACATAATAAATGTATCTTTCCTAAAGTTCAAAATGGAAAAATCATTTGCTAAGGTTGCAAGCTACTATGCTTGCCAAAAATGAAATGTGATGAACCAAGACATTTCTTCCAAAGTAAACTCTTCAATTCCCATAGTCTTCATCACCTGAAAATATAAGCCCAATTAATAATTAAATTAATCCCACAAATATTAAACAGGCACAAATCATCACCAACTCATGACTACCAGGCGTAAGTACCCCAGGAATCACCCTGCCATACAAACCTAACTAAAATAATCATAGATGGCCTCAAACATACGTCATATACCGCACGTATTAATATTTATAGTGGTGTCACCCACGATATTAACCTAGCCGGCATGACGCAAGAGTAACCTAGGCGTCCCCAAATTACTCAAGAGGGGATAAATAATATTTTTTTAGAGGACTTAAAATATATTCTCATGACATCCCTCTTGCTTGAGTTTGCAATTGTCCTCAATTGCGGATTTGCTGGGTTTGAAAAGAATGAAGAATTTCAGGGTAAACTCGGAAAAATTTCTCAGGCATCCATTTAGCATCTTCTTGAGGATGATTCTTTAAAGTCAAAAGATACTTGAAGTATTGATTACCTGGTCTTGTTGTTGTTATCTCTTGATCAATGATAGCATCAGGATTTAAGACTTCTTCCTCTCCTTCAATAAGAGGTGGTTTCTCATATGTTGGGTGAGTAGAAAGTGTTCCTCGAAAAGGTTTCAAGAGATGGATATGAAAAGAATTGTGGATATTCCAATTAGATGGAAGCTCTAGTCTATAGGCCACATCATTAATCTTTTGAAGGATTTTAAATGGCCCATAATATTTAGGCGCTAGCTTCACTGCAGGGAATTTTTCCACACTCTTTAATCGCCGTTTTTTCAATTCTCAAAAGTACATAATCACCTTCTTGAAATGAAAAATCTTTACGCTTCCTATTTGCTTGAGATGTATACTTCTCTTGAGCTCTTGCAATACAATCACGCACTTCAGATAAAATGCGATCAAAGTCTCTAACATATTGGTCGGCAGCTTCAATCTTATGAGAGAGTCTAGTAGCCGGAATAGGCAAAGCTCTACCATAGATGATCTCAAATGGTGCTCGACCAGTAGTATGAGGAGTATTATTATAAGCAAATTGGAGTAGGTGTATGTACTTATCCCATGCACTAGGTTGCTAGGAAACATAGGCTCTAAGCATATCTAAGATAGTGCTATTTGTGACTTCGGTCTGTCCATTCGATTCTGGATGGAAAGCCGTGGAAAAATCTAACTTAGTGCCTAAGTTTGAGAAAAGAGCAACCCAAAAGTGACTACAAAATTTAGAATCTCTATCAGAAACTATCACTTTGGGTAGTCCATGATGAACAAAAATTTGCTTAACAAATATGTTCGCGGCTTGCTGAGAAGTTAGTGTCTTTTTACATGGAATGAAATAGGCTTGCTTACTAAACCTGTCCACTATTGTCCAAATCATGTCATGGTGACTGGAAGTAGTAGGAAAGCCAGTAATAAAGTCCATAATACGGCTGAAAGTAGCTGGAGCATTGGTCAAACCAAATGGCATAACCAAAAACTCATAGTGACCAGTTTGGGTTCTAAAAGCTGTCTTGAAAATGTCAGATTGAGTCATACGAACTTGATGATACCCGGACTTTAGGTCAATCTTGCTAAAGACCTTTGATCCTCTAAGCTTGTCAAGAAGATCATCTACCCTAGGAATAGGATATCTGTTCTTGACAGTAATCTTATTCAATGCACGATAGTCTACACACATTCGGTAAGTTCCGTTCTTCTTCTTAATAACAAGAAGTACTGGAGCTCCAAAAGGTGAACTACTAGGTTGAATAAGGCCTCTCTCTTGTAAGTCTTCTATTTGGCTTTGGATTTCTTTTTGCTCTAAATTGTTGACTCTATAGGGGAGCTTTACAAGGCGGAGAATATCCAGGCAATAAGTCAATACTATGATTCTCAAGCCTAGACTTAGGTAATCCTGGAGGTAGATCTTCCATGAAACAGTCACTAAATTTGGAGATAAAAAGATCAAACTTTGGACTTTTGGATGTGTCAGACTCAGCATCAAACTGGTTAACCCATACCATATAAGTCTTGTCTCTTTTTCTTAGAGCTCTCTTTGCTTGAGTGTGACTCAACAAAGGACTCATTTCTCCTTTGACTTGACACTGGAGGATAATATTTTCATTGTCCTTCCTTAGAGAAATGCTATGAGTGTCATAGTCTATAATAGGATTATACATGTGTCTCCAAGGCATACCCAAAATTATATCTACCCCTTGTAAAGGTGCAACTAAGAAATCCCTCTTTTCTGTTAAAGGCTTGATGCATAAATCCAAACCTTTCACCTCTTGCATGCAATTATACTTTGTTCCAGTAAATGCTCCTTTGACTTTATAGTGCGTAGGTGAAGAATGAAGATTTAATGCTCTAAGTGCCTTTTCAGAAATGAAATCATGTGTACTACCATCATCATGCAAAATAAGAACTTCATGTCCATTTATTGTTCCTTTTATTTTAAGCAAAGAATGAACATGAGGTTTACCTTCTTGTTCTGAGTCTGGATCGGAATTACCCTCTTGCTTGAATGATTCTTCTTCATTATCGTCTTCTTCAATCATATTGACTCGAGCTGCTGCTCTGCTGCTGAATTGGTACGCTCCGGACAATTCGGGGCTATATGTCCTTCTTTGTGGCACTTGAAACATTTGATAGTAGATGTCTTCGGTTTGCCACCATTGACTTTCTTATTGGTACTCATGTTACCTTTAGCCTCGTCCTTGCCTTTGTCATAACCTGGTTTATACATCTTCTTTGAAGCATAAAAAGATTTAGTAAATGGTTTAGAAGAAGTACCCTCATTCCGCGTGATTTACGAGACTTGGGCTAGTCAAATTATTGATGAAATAATTTTCCTGCACTTTGAAACCTGCTGAAATAGTCCTGTAAACCTTACCCAATCTCTGCAATATTTTTTGAAATTTTTTAAAATTTTTCAGAAGCGATTTCAGAATTTTTTGGCCTTTTCTAGGCAATTTTTAAGCCTTTTAAAACCTATAAATCACTTTTCTGCACCCAGAAATTTCAGATTTGGAAACCTTTTGTATTTCTCTTCAAATTTGAAAATAGGAGAAGTAAAGGCTCAAAAAAAAGTGATGTGACTTGTATGGGAATTGGGAAAAGTAAGATTTGGATTAGAAAGTGATTAAGCTTATGATAATTAAGCTTGTGGTTTTTTTTTTAAATCTTCTCCACTCGTCGTTTTGCGCCGGCAGGCTGCCGCCGTGCGCTTCTTCTTGATTTTCTTTGTGAGAAAATTTTTGATAGCTTTTACACTAATTAATGTGCTCCGTCCATTATGGATTTACTCATGCTTGAAGCTTTCTGATTTCTGAGAGAATACTGTGAGGTTTTTGGCTATGGGGATTTCATCCATGCGGTTAGATTTTGATTTCACTGAATATTTGGAAAAACCACTTTTTGATAAAGAGGGATGGTTTTGCAGGGTGGTGAGTGGGTTTGAGAGTAGATCTAGTTTTAAATCTTTGACCTTTGGGTAAAGACCTACAAAACACCCTTCTGTCCACTGGATAATTTCCTGCACTTTCTTGATTTTTGAGAAGTTGAAGCCCTTTCCTACCTTCTCCACAAATCTCCTAGCCCAAGCTCTGATACCACTGCAACCGGAATCTTATTCTAGGAATTGATTGTGGAAGAGTAGAGAATTCACAAGAATTGATTCAACCATAAAAACCATTGCTTTGCAAGCTTCAACTAAATCAAATCAATTGAAATTTAAACACTTAACAAAATTAAAATACTTAGCTCAATAGACCATATTGGGTGCAATCTTCCCCCCCTCTTGTGCGTGGCCTCTCCCCACACAAGAGTATTTCTTTATTAGCTTTCTTTTCACCAAAATTAGGCCATAGCCCCCAAAATATACAAGATGTGCTTTTTAGAGAGCACGGCACTCTTCTTCAACAAAAATAGAGTGTCAAATATTGGGACTAGGGTAAAGCCATAGGCTTTAATAAATTCCACATAATAAATGTATCTTTCCTAAAGTTCAAAATGGAAAAATCATTTGCTAAGGTTACAAGCTACTGTGCTTGCCAAAAATGAAATGTGATGAACCAAGACATTTCTTCCAAAGTAAACTCTTCAATTCCCATAGTCTTCATCACCTGAAAATATAAGCCCAATTAATAATTAAATTAATCCCACAAATATAAAACAGGCACAAATCATCACCAACTCATGACTACCAGGCGTAAGTACCCCTGGAATCACCCTGCTATGCAAACCTAACTGAAATAATCATAGATGGCCTCAAACATACGTCATATACCGCACGTATTAATATTTATAGTGGTGTCACCCACGATATTAACCTAGCCGGCATGACGCAAGAGTAGCCTAGGCGTCCCCAAATTACTCAAGAGGGGATAAATAATATTTTTCTAGAGGACTTAAAATATATTCTCATGACAAAATAAAAGAATGCGTACTGCCTGAATCAATTAAAAACTTAAAGTGCTTACCATTGTATTCTGCTGGAGTCTGAAGGACTGAGAACTAACGATTTTGCCCTTGATGTTCAATGGCGGCATAAATTTGTCCTCTTTCTTCCTCCACTGCATCAGCTATTGTGACAGCTGTAGCTGCTGCTGTCTGGGATGGGACTCTCTCTCTCTCTCGCTGGCTTTCCCAATTCTGAGAGGGGGTTCTGAGACTGCTTTGCATTGAAGCTGCAGGCTGAGCTGCACTCTTCTGGGGTTGCCTTGATTTTGGCGAGGGGGATCTTGATTGGTTTGATATGAAGGAGTCGGTCTTTGCATTCTAGGACCTTGGCTTCTTTGGCCCATTGACATAGAAGGAGTTGGGCAATCCTTGAGCTGGTGTCCAAAACCTTGACAACCGAAACACCTGTTTTCACTTTGAAGCTCTTCCTTCTGTATCCTGGAAAGAGCCGGAGTTCCTGAAAAAGTGCTTCGAGGAAAAGGTCTTTCTTCATCTCTAAAACTTCCCATCTCCTGGTTTTGATTGGGACCTTGATGTCTTTTAGGAGGTGGAAAGTTTTTGGAAGTACTTCCTGGGGTTTGGAACCTTTTGAAGGATGAGGGAGCTGGCTTTGGCAGGACCTTAACAACAAAGCCCTTGGTGAAGTCCTTCGCCCCATCCGCACTGCTTCAACCACATTGAAACTGGTTTAGCATTCTTTACCAGGGTATCCAAAGGTTCGTTCATTCTCCGAATGAACCTGGCCATCAGCTATTCTTCATCCAGCGGTGGCGAGTATTTGAGGAGAAGAGCGAACGCCTGGTGATGTTCCTCCATGGTTCGGCTTCCCTGGGTTAGCTCCAAGAATTCGTTCATCTTTGTTTCCAGGAAGAAGCCGGGAGGACAGAACCTCTTCCAGAGGTATGCCTTGAGAGCATCCCACGTTTGGGTGTTCCAATCCAGACAGTTTGTTTCATAGTGATTTCTCCATGCTACTCTGGCTATTTCTATAATCTTTAGCCTGGCAAGAGAGCAATCTTATTTTTCTCATTGTATCTAATGACATCGAAGTATTCTTCCATAGCTTCGATCCACTTTTCCACAACCTCGCCTAAGTTTTTCCCTTCACCCTTGAAGGGACCTGGCTGAGATCTGCGAGCGACAAAGAGCTTTGAGAACATCAGGGTCAAGCTCTTCCTCATCCGTGAGAGGATTTGGCTATCTGCCCACGATTCGCACGTCTCATGATTCTGCCAAAACGATACATCGTTAAATTCCTATTTGACTTCGTCTCTCGAGATCCTAAGACTTAAGAAGTTCAAAATTAATTACTTCAAACAGGGTAATTGTTCTTACTAGAGATCTACGACATACGTTCGAGAAAATAGATCTTATTTCTTTAAACTTGATATATCTGATAGTCAATCACTTAGACAACTGGAAATTTTTCACAAAACGTTCTTTATTTACATAAGGTTTGGAATATATACATAGAGCAACATGGCTCCAAAAAATCAATGCCTCAATGGTATACGCATGAGACGACGATACTGGGCTATGGACATGCCGTGATATAATTGTTCCCTTATCGCTATTGGTGCTACAATCTTACTTCTCGGGATAAAACGGCTAAGAAGTTTGAAAAGATGACAAGTAACCCTAAAATCTCGAGGTGCAGGAAAATAAAGGATAACACCACAAGCCACCTTTAACTTTAACAAGACGTTCTGTGTCAGCATCTGGCGCTAGTTGCAAGAGGCGTGGATATATTGTGCTGCAAACCACTTATGCTGTCGTCTCTCAGCTGGGTCTGGAAAATATAGCTCCTCAAAATGATTAGCGAGCCTTGCCCTGCTCGTTCGAGTTGTGTGAAAGAGAGGATATGCTCAAAAGTGAAAGCAGTCATATCCTGAGTTTGAGTAAGATTGGGGATACCAGATAAATATGGGACGTCCATCTATAAAATCTAATTCATCAATTAAAATTCTTCATCAATGAAGCTTAATTTGAATGAAAATACAGCATGTGAATGCATCTTTCTAGGATTTTATTATTAAATTCAGACAAAATTCATCTTTGATTCTTGAGCTTTCACTGATACCAGCTGTGAGACCCCTGTCCCCTCTGCGCATCGAACTCGGGAGTGCTGGCAGCAGCAGAAGTAGCAACCTTGCGCGTAGGGCAGAGCTTCCCACTCGGGGCCTCGCCCACGATTGTCCAGACAAGAGACTAATCCGACGGTTCTCCTAAAACCGAACCCGAAAAAAACTTCTCTCACCTAGAAGCATAGGTGATTCCACTAGGAAAAATCTTCTAACGAAAATTTTATCTAACGGGTCAAGGCCATAACTATCCTTTCTATTCTGACCAAACCCGTAGGTCACATGGCCAGATCAAGGAAGGGAATTATACTTGGCTCATAGAAATCATCACTTTTTTCTCCTTAAGCGAGGCACAGACATTGATTCTTTCCCATAGAACAAGAATCTTCTTGGGACTTACTCTAACTAGCGTAACTTGAACGTATCTAATTTAATTGTAGGAATCCACCGATGGGTTAGCCAACCACCTAACCACTGAATTGGTGGGATCCCTTTTTATAAAAATTTGGTTGTGTTTTGTCCTGGGTACTAGGGAAAAGAGTTCCCAGGCTCCCTAGCCGGCACTCAAGCAAAATACAAAATAGACACACCACTTACACACCCAATATGAAATTGCCTTTTTCACAGATTCAGCTGTCTTTAAAACAGAATTGAAATGAAACCATAATGTTTCCATCATAATCCTCAAAATTCTAGTCCATTGTTTTACAATCAAAATGTCATCTAGACTCTCCAGTGAAGACGAGCTAGTCAACCAACGAGATCCAATTCACATAGATAATTCCTTGCCAGTCCATCCATATCTTCCTCGACATACGCATGGGTGTCCTAGTAACTATGAGCTCGTGCATCGCCTGGTCAGAACCCTCTAGGATCCTCCTTAGGTGTCCTCGCACTTCACTCAGGGACCGCTTCATCGGCCCTTACCCATCGTAACGGAAGCACACCATTTTAACCATACCGAGGCTGGTCAAGACCTTGGTAGGCTTTGCCACGCGGGAGACGTCCTTTGATGACTCCACGCTAGCTGTTGCAACATAACTCTCCTTAAATTAAACCATAAGCCCAATGCTTCCTCCCAGCATTCTGGCGTAAGACAATCCTTTTTCAAAAACAGAGTTTCTATGCAAGTAAGAATTTTTCGTTGAGTTTGATTCCACAAGACCCTTTTTCTCAAAATCCAGACTTTCTTAATGGAAATCATAGTTCTAGTATCTCGGTAACCCACCCATCAATTACAATGAGTTTCTGACTTATTTCTCGATGATTTCGGGTCTAAGGAAAACTTCTCTAAATCACCGGTAATCCATTCTTCAAATGGGAATGGTCACAAGGTTTTGCTTAATTTCTGATTCGAGAGATGGGTAAGTATCTTACTGACCCACCTTTCTCACACGGCCGTAGTCTACTAACCCTAAATTATTCGAATTTAATCCTAAAAATATTTTTTAAAGATAATTCTTCGTTTTTTCTGATAAATTAACTGTGATTTCCATTCTTAAGGAAAAACCCAAAATTATGAGAATTGATTCTTTCTTGGATATAATAGAACATTAAATAATTCTATTCGTAAATAATAGATTTTTATAAAGATAATTATTTTTCCAATTATCCCTTTGTGAATATGCATACATCATTTTATTGAATTATTCTCATAGAATTATTATAAATTATTCTTTTCTCCAATTAAAACTCCGCATCAACATGCGCTAAATTTCTATGTAGAATTATGGTGAAACCTTCTCTTTTAACACCGAAATTACTTTAGGCATTTTCCTAATTAAAGTACGATGAAAATTCCTCTTAAAAAAATATCCATGTATATGAATACACCTATTTTGAATTATGACAAAAATTTCTCTTTTAAGATTTAAAATATTTGTACATAATATATAATGAAAATTCCTCTTTTTGTATCTAAAATTTTATGCATGTACATATTTAAAGATAAATATAAAAACTCTTCTTTTCTCTATTTAAATAATTATGCATAAATACTATAAAAGTATTTTTCATAAATGTAACAAAAATCATTCTTTTAACATCAAAATGTTTATGCCTAGAATATGATGAGAATTCCTCTTTTTGCATCTAAATTTTTATGCATGTACATATATAAAGATAATTATAACAAAAATTCAACTTTTCTCTATTTAAACAATTATGCATAAATACTATAAAAGTATTCTTTATAAATGTAACAAAAATCATTCTTTTCATAAATGTAATAAAAATTATTCTTTTAGCATAAAAATGTTTATGCCTAGAATAGGATGGGAATTCCTCTTTTTGTATTAAGAAAATTATGGCATAAAAATATTTTTTTTAAAAATTTACCATAGTTTTGCTGTATTTTTTGAGAATTCTAAAAAATTCTACTTCTAAATATATACTTATAATTATGAAATGTGGTGGGAATTTCTCTTTTAAACTAAAAAATTTATTATGCATACATAGCATAATTATAAACATAATTATAAGCATCATTATAATTAAACCTCTTGATTAATCTTAAAAATAGCCATTTATCATTCCTATATGAAAATACTTACAAAAATGTTAGCATATCTCTTTTTCAATCTTAAAATGAATTAATATGATTTTTTTAAATCATAAATAAGTTTAAAAGAATTAATTATCATTTTTATCTAGATTAAAATCATAAAAATACTTAATCTTCTTATCTAGCTTGTCAAGCCTAGAGTCTTGATTAAGATAATGAGACTAGCACTAAGAGCCATCCTTCTAACAAGGATCCACCCAAAAAGATGATTAATCTTTCAAAAAGAGAGATTTACTAATAAAAAATATTAAATTTAAGCATAAAAGATTAGCATTAATCCAATTAAACATTATGAATCACTAAAAAGCTTGATTTCAAGAAAAAAACCATTGATTAAGAAGCTTCCTAAGCATTAGAGAGGTTGGGAAGAAGATAACCATTGAGAAAGATAGAAAAAACACTATGGATTAAGGCTTACCTTTGGTTTTTTGGCTTGATTCTTTAAAAAAAAGAAGATTGGCCACCAAGATGGGGAGGGTAATCTCCAAGGGAGGGTGGAGATTTGTGAAGCTCCAAGGCTTCCCAAAGTAGAGGCAAAATAGAGGGATAATAAAATTACACTAATTTGAAGATTATATTGGCATGTAAATACAAAAAGATGAAAATAGAAAGGAATGAGGGTCTATTTAAAAGTGAGGGAGGCCACCAACCAAGTCCAACTGGGATCTAGAGGCTTCCAGCTTCAGTTTGATCCATTTTGGACAAGTTTTGGACCAGTTTGAAAGAGGAGAGATAGAATATCCCAATTTTTTTGAATTAAAATGAGGAGTAATCATTTGATTTAGGTGCCTCCTTCATGATCCCTCTCCCTCCTTGTTGCTGAGGTGTCAAAAATTTATTTTTTTACTATTAAACCTCATTTTTTAACTAATAAATCCAGTACTTGGTCAACTCTTCATCTTATGTGAGTATTTACTTATTTTTGGGAGATTTTCTTTTATTCTTTGCATTTTTCTTATTG
The DNA here is from genome assembly GCF_041138505.1 of Cibotium barometz. Lineage (NCBI taxonomy): Eukaryota > Viridiplantae > Streptophyta > Polypodiopsida > Cyatheales > Cibotiaceae > Cibotium > Cibotium barometz. The sequence goes on along the minus strand of NC_141057.1, from coordinate 40,568,746 downwards.
AAACACTTGGATTAATCCTATTGGCCCTTTAGAACCTTATTTGGACCTTAATTAATTTTTTGTGAAAATGTGGACCCTTAGGCTAAGGTCTCCAATATACATATTCAATTAATTTCTAATGCACATTGGAAAATTCTTTTTGAACTTTTGTTTCAGGGGAATTCATCTTAAATATAAGGAGAAACTTTGCATTCAAAAATATCTTAGAATTGAATTATCTCTCTAGAATATTTTCTCTCTCTATGCCAAAAGCAAAGGAAAATACTATTTTCTTGCATTCTGAAATAGGGGATGATTACAAAGGACTGAGAGGAGAGCTTATACATCTTTCAGGGTTGAGGAGGAACCTTACAACTTCACGCATGTATAATGAGATTAAGCATTGTATACGCAATAGGCCATTTATATGCCCGATCGGCCATAATTTAAGTGTGTGAACACTTATGGCCTTGTATATTTCTCTCATAATGCAACACACTTTCCCATAGTGCAATTGAGTCTTGCTCTTGTTAATCTTCTCTCTAATCCTTTTTCCTAATACATGCTAGTGAGTGTATGAGGTGAGAGTAGGGACGAGGACCTATATTTAAAATCCCAATGATGAAAGCAGTGCTTTCACTTTGTAAAAGACACTTTTTAAATCCAACCATGAGAGAGAGAGAGAGTCTTCCATGTCCATAATTCTAGTCCTAGAGATAAAGTTGCTATATTATGAATTTTCTTTTTTTTGGTTGATGATTTTACCCACACCCCGTGACTTACCCAAGGGGTGAGTTTTGAAATTGCAACTTCAGCTTTTGGAGCGCAAGCTCTACCCTTGGGCTTTCCACACCTAAGAAGAATTTATGTAAAGATGTGAGCCTTAGCTTAACTCCTTTCACTTTGGATATCCATATTAATTATTAATATAATTAATCAGAAAGCAACAAAACACACGAGAGACACAAGTGTGCTGGGTAAAATTCATCGAGAGGAGAGATGTCGCATCTTTTGGGGCCAAATATTTTTAAATTTCTATAGGAGGGGAAAAATATACTAAGGTCTGATGGAGAAAAGATGGGCGTCGCTTTCTCTGGGCCGTCCAGGCTGGAGGGCGGTCCAGCCTCCTGGCACTAGCCGGTGGCTTCAAGAGGACACCAGAGCCCACCCCCCATTTAGAAAAAGAACGTCGTACTCCTGACCGCGTGCCGCGATGATCCATCTTTGGCGTCTTCCAGCCCCTATGTCCAGCTGGCGGTCACTCACAGTACACTGTGATTCCGTACTCTGAAGCCCGTTTGCCTGTAATTCCACTTCAATGAAAATTACTTTAAAAAATACGTCTTTTATGTATTTAAATTAGTTTTTCCTCGGGGTTATGATAGTATTTATTTTTGCGCGCCGAGAGTTGGCTGATCGGGTGGGGCCGTACGCACGCGCTTGCCTATAAAGGCTAACCAGGTAAGGCCTGTCTAGTAGTACGCTACGGCGCTTGTGATTCTGGTGCCCAGATCACGGGATCTTGCGCGGTTGCGTCCGTTGTAACAGTCGTAACAGTCCTAAGAGGCTTAAGACTCCCCTTCTTCTTGGGCCTCTTCTCTCTTCTACCCTTGCTTTTACTTTTCCCTTGCCTCTTCCCAGGCTTCCTGCTTCGTCCTCCCTCCGTCCCCATTCTGTATTGTATGGCCTTTGCCTTCCTATCGCATGTTGTGGCTGACCTCACCCTTGGCAAGCCTGCCCTCTCCTGGCTCGCCTCCTCCGCCTCCGTCCGCGACGCCCTCGCCGCCCTTAAGCTTCTCGGCGACGATGTGAGTGAAATCAGCGTCTGGGATTGCGCTGCTGCCCACTCGAATGCCTTGTCAGATCCTGACTTAGCTACACAGCACCTTGTCGGCCCCGGAAGCAGTAACGAAGATTTCTCCCGCGGATCCAATGCTTCACATGGAAATTGCCACTGCATAGGCAAGGTATGCATGCAAAAAATTGTCTGCTATTTGGCTTCTGATCAAAGTCTCAGCAACCCGGTGAAAGCGTTCCATGCGCCTGTCACAGCTCTGCTTGGCGACAACGCCGAAATCACTGTCCAACACATTGATCCTGAAGCCAGGTGATTTGGGCAACCATTGCACTTTTTTTTGGGTATCATGATTACTGTATGTATGGATTTGAGAGAATGTGCGCAAGCTTCTACATATATCGAGTAGGCATCAGATTTAGGTTTTTGCTGTATGGTGTAAATCTGGATTGAAACAATATGACAAGGTTTGTGTTGCTTGAAATGCCGTGTTAGAGCTAATCACAATGATGCAAGCTGATGCAGAGTATGTTGTTGCCTGTATCAAGCTTTGCAAAGCCCTCATAGAGCAGTAATTAACCTGGTAACCTTGTTATCTCTTCCTTAATTTAATAATTGAGGGCTGTCTTTTTATCGTATCATGTGTAGCTAGATTTCTTGGTAGTCCCTCGGCTTTTACTCCCATAGTATACACCTCTATAGCTGACGGTGTCCTCTGGAATTCTTATGTTTTTGATTTTGGCTTTTGTAATGCATAGATTGCTTCTTGAAGCTGTAAGCGTCATTGTTAGTGTTAATTAAAATAACCCTGTTTTCATGTTACTGATATGCTCATGGTTGCAGCTTGCTCGAGGCATTGGATCTTATCATTGCGGGTGCCCAGAACCTTGTAGTCCCAATTACGGGCCATGCTACCAGACATGGCCGGCAATCTAGAGGCAACATTATGCAGAAGCACACACACACTCGAAATTCTCTGGCACTGCCAGTGTCTATTTCAATACCAAAAAGCCACAATGGGCAAGAATATTGTTGGTTAACTCAGGAAGATGTGCTACGGTTCTTGTTGGGGTCTATTGGTATCTTCTCACCTCTGCCTGTGATGAGCATCGAGGATTTGGGTATCATCAGAACTGATGTTCGGATGGTGGGGGTTGAGGAAGACACGGTTTCTGCCCTTGAGATGATTAAAGCAGCATGCCTTGACATGACGGCAGTTGCTGTGGTGGATAATGCTGATGATGAGTCGGGGGCAGTTAAGCTAGTGGGAGACATATCCTGCTCTAGCTTGCAGACATGTAATGAAACTGCAGCACTTGCCTTGGCAACACTGTCTGTTGGGGATTTTCTGGTGTATACACAGGATTGCAAGAGCCCGCCCGATGTGCTTGTGGACTTAATACGCACGAGAATCTATGATAAGCTGGGTGGGACAAAGAGCGACCAGCATTTGCAGCAACCCCTCTCAAAACTTGGGGAGGTCAGCCATTTTCTTCAAGACCTTGAGATGTGGGAAGAGTCATCCTCTGATGATGAGGAGGCGGGACCTGACAGCCCAACTGGGCCACATGACCTTTCACGCAAGTGGCTTTCAGGGCATTTTCGGGCTAGTCGAATGGGCTATGCTACAAAAACTCGCAGTGGACCCATATTTTGCAGCCCCAAGAGCTCACTCGTTGCAGTCCTGCTGCAAGCTCTTGCTCATCGGGAGCACTATGTATGGGTTACTAGAGAAGACGATACCCTATTGGGTATTGTGACCTTTTTGGATATTCTCACCGTTATGTTGAATCACATAAATATTTCAAGTTAGAAAGACTGTGATTTTTTTGAAACTAAGGTGAGGTATCTTACTCTGTCATCAGGGTTGCCTCTACCTGGCTAAGGTTTTCTCCTACTTAAATAATAGCTGAGCCATCTGAGGTTTTGCTGCTGCTACTCCTGGATTTCACTTTCTATGGAGCTTGTATAGGAGTGATTTTTTGTGTGCTTTAATTCGTTTTGGCTACTTCCAAGAACCCTGTTTGTATGAGGCAAGGGCTGTCTATTGCTCTGTTCTAAGGCTGTTTTAATTTATTATTAATGCTGTAAGAACCATGTGTTCCCTCGTTCAAGTTCTCTTGTTCTCATCACACCCATATTTTGGTTTTTTCTCAGTTACTTCTCACTCGATATGTCTTGATGAATGTATGAGTTTGTGTACTGGATAACCTCTCTACATACTGTCTTGAATGTGTAACCGAAAAAGGCGAACGGTTTCCAATGCCCTTTTATTAGGTAAGTTGCTATGCGCAATGTATATGAATTTTGTGTTATTAATTAATTGGGTGTTAATTAATACAAGTTTGAGAGAGAGGAGCCTGTGGCATGGACTGCTGTTATTCCAGGTAGGATGGAGTATATGTATTCACATTGAAAAAGAATTTGTTAAAATGCACGAAGGTAGGTATGAACACAACGTGGTTATTTGTAGGGTCTAAATGCACAAAGGTAGGTATGAACCCAACTTGGTTATTTCTAGGGCCTAGTCCTATGCATTCCACACCATGGAGGGAGAAGAGAGAGCAGAGAGTAGCATGCACTGCTGTTATTTTATATAGGATTGATTGAGTGTGATTTTACATCAAAAAAGAATTTATTAAAATGCACAAAGGTAGGTGTGAACACAACTTTGTTATTTTTAGGGTTTAGTCCTACACATTCCTTACCATGGAGGTATTACGTGGTTCTCTCTGAGTCATTCATACACCTTATTTTGTAACACAGTTGGGTATTTCATTGCGTGGGCAGCCAAAAGCTATCTTCATTGCCATGGTCGTCACTAACAAAATCTACATTAATAAAATGTTTTTCACATGGTGTATCCAATAAAATATCTGAACACGGAGTTTCCACCAGGCCTTAAATTTGATGCCTAATGTAAGGCTTCATGGAAAAAGAAATGAAGCTTTGGAGTCCACAAATGGGCTTCAAATTGCAACCTTATACAAAATTTTGGGATTCATAATCTCTCTCTCTCTCTCTCTCTCTCTCTCTCTTTATATATATATACTCTATAGTATTATATATATATACTATATAGTATATATATTATAATTTATATACTATATTTTTTTGAAGCCTTGGTAATTTAGGAGGGCTTCAATTTGAAGCCTTGCATGAAAAATTGGGCTTCATGGTTGAAGCCTTTAGAATATTGTAGGGCTTCAATTGAAGCCCTGCACAGCCATTGAAGCCCAAAATGGGCTTCAAATTTAAGCACTGGTTTCCACTAGTATTCTCAAAACTAGAGAAGTGGTTCTAACTTCTTATACTTCATCATATGTTCTGTGCTGTGTTTGGACATAATGAGTCTAGTTTGGTGGTTGGTTGCTTGGTTCACTTGGTGTTAATTGGTCTGTGGACGTGTGTGCACTTAATTACACATCACTAGGGGACAAGGTTACATGGCTTTGTAGAGTAGCTATCAATGTACTGTCGGTACTTTTTCCTAAAGGTCTCGAGGGTGAAGACTAGGCGCATTGGTACCATTTGTGGACAAAGATGGTGGTGGGCAAAGTTTCTTAGCATGGACACCCACACAATTTCAAAATGAATGTACACATGTAAATTCATACTTTGAGTTATTGGGTGTTTTTCATGTTTTTTCTACCACCCATGATGAGTTTTTATGTATGATTGTGTTTTTCATTTGGAGTTTAAAATGTGCATCATAGTTTGGATGGTAGGCACCATGAGTTTGACACAAGAAAATAGACACCAATTAGGTGGGTAAAAGTGATATCAAGATCTCTCAAAATATTTGAAACAAACAATATCAAATTTATTTCCTAATTGGTATGTAGTTATCGATATGAGGGATCAATTAATTGAAGTCCATGTGGGCTTGATAGATTGGTTTTTGAAGGTTTAATTTTCATATTAATGCACAAGGTTGGATAAGCTTATGTGTGTGGGTTTACTCCATCTCGGAGTAGTAAAGACAACATCCAAAGGTACATTTCAACATTGGTTCATGTAACTTATTGGCCTTTTGAAGGTACCTCAGAAGCCTCTGGGAATAGCATGAAAGAGAAGTCTCTAGTTAACCAGGTCTCCCACTAAGGTTTTGTATTTTTTATATCACATCTTCCACTAAGGTTTTGTATCCTCACTACTGGCTTTAAAATGATCTTAGCCTTAGAGGATTTTAAGCCTTTAGGCTAGAGAGAGAAAAATAGTGCTTAACTCCTACACCTAATATACGCACGCGGTCTGATGACAAAAGTAAAGTGCTTGCGCTTGTATATAAAAGACAAATTGCAGCTTACAACAATCTTACTTCTCTTACAAAAAAGACACATGGACACTCGTAGCTTAATCCTGTAATTACACCAAGCAAAGACTTAATCCTTGATCGCGATGCATAAAGGGTTGACGGTTACGAGCTTGCAAAAATATACGCTAATTTTATGTTGATTATGAGCGGATTTAGTCCATTTATCTAATATTATTTGGAATTGTATGTTAAAACGCAAATTTCAATACAATTTTGTCTGGTTTCTTTTCTCTCATCTGTTTTTTTCTTCTTTTGGGGGTTAAAATCATCTCGTGACAAAGGGTGTACAGTGTACACGCGGTTGCTACGGACCATATGATCCAAGCTTTTCAATTGACCTTTGGACCTTTATAAATCCATACTTATAAGCACTGCTCCCAAAAAAAAAAAAGGTGCTCCAAAAAAGTGTTTTTTTCTAAGCACTCCTCCAAAAATGTACAAATGTAAACCCTTAAAATTAAAGGCAACGCCAAATTTCGATCGGGATTTTTAGATTTCAGCTGAAAAAAATACACTTTAACCGGGTTATGTGAACACTGCTTATAAGCCTTTAATAAGCATTCAAATAGCTACGGACCACATGATCCAAGCTTTTCAGTACCTTTATAAATCCATAATTATAAGCCTTTAATATCATTCAAAATAGCTGCTAATGACCACATGATCCAAGCTTTTCAATTGACCTTTGGACCTTTATAAATCCATACATATAAGCCTTTAATAATAATTCAAATAGCTACCTTAGCCTGCATTGAGGCATTTGGAAAGTAGCATTGAGTCCAATAGGCACTTTTTCTTGATTTTAGAGGCCAATTGAAAGGAATCTAGTGATTTGGATATGCACTTTTTCTTTATTATATCTAAGATATGGAGATGTAGAAATCTGGTAGCACACTATGGTATGAGTACAACCCCTTCTCTCAATGCAGAACAAATCAAAGGGATCATCCTGCAAGCATGTAAGCTAGCCAGTAACACGGGTGCTTCCATTAGAAAGGAAGCTGCCAAGACAATCTTTAAGAAGCTTGTTAAGCTAAAGGTTTAACCTCTGGGTGATGTATCTTTTTTGATACTAATATAACAATTTCTTCACATTAAAAAAAAAGGAATCTAGTGATTTTTATCATTCACACTTGAGTACAAGCACCCAAACTCTTGTCTAAGCTCACATCTATGATGCAAGTTAAGATGTTTGTCCATGTCTTGTAAGTTGATCTTGGTGGTTTTAGTAGTAAAATGTTTCCTTTTTAAACAATAATAATGGGAGTTTTTTAAAATAAAATTTAGTGTCTAATCTACTATTTTTATTACAACCAAGATATGTTGGTTACAACACATACCATGCCTTGTATTTGTTTTGAGGTTGGGGCAAGAGGCCCAAACAAAGCGAGATGTCTGGAAGAGAATGTGTGTCTTATCGTGTGGAATATGAGAAAACGAGAGGCCCAAACAAAGCGAGATGTCTGGAAGAGAATGCGTCTTATCATGTGGAATATGAGAAAACGAGAGAGAGACGATGTTAGCGATTCGAATTGAGAGAGACGATGTTCCGTGTAGTTTGAATTAAGAAAGAGAGGTGATGTCTGCAATTTGCATTTATTTACGCCAAGTTTGGTGCTTTATTCAATGAAATTAAGTGCTTTAGGAGTTTCTACATGTATATATATGGCAAGCATGGTGTGTTTATATATAGATTGGCAAGTTAGGGACCATGGGGCCTATCATGGGCTTCAAATATAAGGCTTATCCCTACTTACCCTTCATTTCGAAGATGAGCGTTTTTTTTTTCAATTGTTGGGAATTAGAAAGTCTAAAAAATAACACACCCGTGCGTGCCATTACTTTCACAATGAGGACTTGAACACGGCCATGATCTTGGGACTCTAGAGCAACGCCTCTCTCTATTGCACTGATTTGTGATCGACAAATAAGAATACTTCTGGCCGTCAGGGATGGGTCAAGCCACTAGTATAAGTAAGATCAAGATCGTGAGCTTGAGATTTCAAGCTCTACAAGTTTCTATTGACAGTGACCCAAAGTTCGACATCAATTTGGAACATCAGAAATTGCTAAATAACATCATTCTGTTTTCATAGGTGTCGTAATAGGGGCTTACAAATAATGTTAAATCATTAATTACTTTGAAGGAGGTTAAATGTTTAAAGAGATAGCAGAAGCGCTTAGTAGTAGCAAGGAGGGCAATAATAAATTGAAATCTATAAAACTATACCAGTCATAATTTCACCTTAGATCTTGTTTGGCAAAAGAAAGTTTGAGGGGCCGGCACCCAAGACATAATTTAGCGAGTAGGTTGGAGATTGGGAAAGCTTTTTTGTTTGTATGCTAAAGTTCAGCATCCACGCAGGTTTCACACGTGGACTCATTTAGTTCACAAATCAAGGGGATAAGAAAGATGGAAAAGGTTAGCAACCACCCTTTTTGTGTGCGGGGGGCTTGTTTTATCAAAAGGGGAATACAAAAACTAGTTTGTGAGAAAGAAATTTGACAGAAGGATTTTTTTTTAAATTTTTTTATTAAAAAAAAAAAGAAAAATTGATAGCTATGAAAAGAGAAAAGCAAGGGTACGCTGCGTAGTAGGGTCAGGTACGTGCATGTACAGACGGCCGCACGATGATGATTCCATACACAGGGCCTCTCTCTTCTGTAGACGGGATGAATATATATCCCACAAATTAAGTGACAGGAAGCTCTCTTGAAAGCAGCATTGACAACGTTATTTGCAACAAGAACGCCTTTGCTTTCTAGATGGAATCTAGCGACACATGTGACGTGTTACCCACCTTGTTGCACTTATTAGGGGCCAGCCCAGGCTGGATGCTTCATCCACCGATGATGAATAGCTCTTTCACAAGCAGGTGGATTATCCTACGTGTCGTCCTCGTCATTTTCTCCTTTCTATAGGGTTATGGGTGGTTCTGAAACCTCGCCCAAGAAGGTGTCTGTTGATGGTTGGCCAATCAAATTTCTTCCATCCCCTCGCAACTCGCTTGAAAAAATGTTTTCACATGCAAGGCCGGCAATCTAGGGTAGTTTCTAGCCAGGCCGCTCGTCCACCCTGCATGTGAAAGCAGGGTGGACGACCCACCATTTTCGGACCGCCCAGCTTTTATAAGGGGTAAACCTGGACGGACAATTGTGAAGCCCCCCTAAGATGTGTCATCCATCTCTAGCTTTGTTGCACACATGAGATGTGTCACACCCATCTCTAGCTTTGCTCATTTGCCATCAACCCTTATGATCACATTATGAGCAATCCTTATAAGATCGATACATCAACATGACAACCAGATGAAACTTGAATTCAAAGACAATGGACACAACGTAGCAAAGCCTTATCTTACCATGTGTCTTTTCAATCACATGCACACAAAGAAAAGTTCAACCTGGTCCACACAGAAACACATCAAGCACCATGAACAAAAGGTGTCTTACTTCAACATGGTTCACACATTTGGTTCCAAATTCACTTGTTATGTAACTTGATCTCTAGGCATAGTTTGAAATAGTTAAAAGTCCATACTCATCTTTAAGAACAAGAATGGAAATCACCGAGCACCTATAGGCTATAGCTTCTTATAGTACATGAAATCACCTCACCTATTGGTATAGCTTCTTATACTGCATGAAATGCTCTCATAGACTATAAAGATCTTCCAAATGGGCTTACTCCAACAATCAAATTAGTGTAAGGGTCATGCTACCTATATGATGATTTTAATACAAAGAGTATAATGGTTCCATTTTTTTAAAAAGCAAGGAATATATCTATGTAAGAGACTTGGTTATTGGTATGTGTTGTTGCATAAGGATAATAAAGAAAGATTCTCTAATGCTAGATGACAAACTAGAGACTAAAACCACATATTTAACAAGATTTTTTCCCACAAGTGCCACTTTAAAAAATTATATAATATCATTTAAGTTCATAGGAGACCATTTCTAATTTATAATATTTGTTTATAAAATTTACGTTTTAACTTACATTTACTTTTATTATTCACATTTACAAGAGGCATATTTATTAGCTATCCCTATTTATAGTAGGGGTGCTAATTTTTATCTCAAAAGTATGTTTACATAAAAGGAATGGTATGCATGCCTATATAGAAGGAATGACATATTTTACGTGAAAGGAATGGTATATATATTTACAAAAGCCATCTATGCATGCCTATTTTAAATTACCCACTATATACAAGTGATGTAGGAGTTATCTTAAAATAGTTTTATTTAAAAATCCATTTTTGTGGCTTTTATTGACTTTCATATGAAATCTTTTTTTTCTTTAAACATAAGGATTCAAATAGGTATCTTGAGATAAAATTATAAATATTTAGATAGAAAGCTTCAAATAAATATCTTTTGATAAAATATTTTCAAAAAATATCAATAACCAAAACGTGTAAAAACTATATGCTTTCATGGTTATAATTTAGACACTTTTTCCATTTTCATTACTTTTTGCTTTAAATAGTTTTTTTAAAAACATACTAGAAATATAGTATAAAGGATCTTATATACATATACGCTACCTTCCATCAATCGTAGACATAGTTTTTTTTTCATGCCCCCCCTGAAAATAAAGGACCTTACACTAATTTTGAGCCACTTTTTGTATTTAATAAAATCACAAATTTGCTAGGCAAATGATTTAAGAAGATAAGCTCCTTCGACCTACCTCAAGCGAGGAGCCTTCGGATCAAATGAGCCAATTAAACATAGAGGTGAGTGGAGGAACAACGAAACCCCTGGAAACGGGAGGTGCCATGGTTCTCCAACCCTCAAATTCACTAACTAGGTCTAGTGGCATTAACTCGTGAAAAGAGCATTAAACCACCCTATCTTTGGGCAAAGCTCTAGTGAAGGACACTACAAAACAATGAGGGTATAGTAGCGAAAATAGCAGTGTTATTAACTACATAAGCTAGAAACATTCCATTTATTAGACTATTGCCTTTGAGATTGTAGAGAGAGTTCTAGAGAGAGTATAATGGGTCTTAGAGAATTTACAAACTATAGTAGCCTAGAGAATAGTTCTTTTAACTTCAGAAACGTTCTTAAAAAAGTTTTAAAAAATTATCATTTTGCCAATACATAAAATATAGAGAGACACTTATATGTATCTCTATGATAGTTTTCTAGGAGGAATCTACATGTGTATAGGTAGGTTTCTAGGGTTGCTTATATGTTGGCAAAGATATGAAGATCTATATATTCGTAGAGCCTTAAGATATTAATTTTGAATTTTAGCAAATGGAGATTCAGAATGATAACAACCACTCAAGAGATGTACTGGCTACAAAGGATTCTTCCAATGAAGAAGTAGCTTTGTCTACTCCACCGGAGTTGATGAATGCTCGAGCTACAAAACACCTTGCTAGGTCAAGGTATCCATCCGGACAACCAAACTCTAAACATCTACAAAATATTGCGGGCATATGCGAGCAGCGGACTGGGAAAAATTAGGTTGCTTGCAAGGAGTACTTAGAAGCTCTTTGGGATGAGATCTGTGGAAGTGCTAGCCAAAGAGGAGATACGCTAAGAGACGAGTTGTCTCATCATCTCCACCGCGTCCTTGACAGTAATGGTTGGATGGAGGCTAACCAACTAGACATGATTTCTTTCATGGAGAATATGCATGTTAAAATTGGGAAACGTCAAGGCGGATGTAATGGGCAATGTAAAGAACAAGTGGATTCTCTAAAAGAGCAAGTATGTACTTTAGGCTTGGAGGTATTGAGTCTTAAGATATCTATTAATCGACTCAATGCTATTATGAAAAAGATGAGTCGTATGATAGAAGCCCGGGTAGTTGCCTACGGTTTTTGTGAGAGTAATGATGTTTTTACTCAAGGCACAAATTGTATTGCAACTTGCAGATTTGGTTCTCTCTTTTGGCTATATGTATGAATTTTCCAATTTCTCAAATTCAATACCTCTCTCTTATTTTGTTCTCTCGCACTTTTTTATTATGTCTCAACTTCTATTTTCTCTCTCTGTCTCTGTCTCTCTCTCTTTCTGTATCTATCTATCTCTGTGATTGTATATGTTATTACCCTTTATCTTTGTAAGAGATGGATTGTATATGTTATGCTCACTTATTCATCTAGAAAATGGTTTGTATACGTTATACTCATGTATGTATTAAAAACTTCTCTAAGAATTACATTCTTATTGAGCTGAGTCTATTTGGAGCAGGGTCACATGTGTGATAATGTATACGTTATACTCATGTATGTATTAAAAACTTCTCTAAGAATTACATTCTTATTGAGCTGAGTCTATTTGGAGCAGGGTCACATGTGTGATAATGGCTGTTGAAGTAGAATATTATGTTGGTGTTTGAAGTTAAGAATGTTAAAAAAGGAAGTTAGTATTTCCTATTTTGTGTTTTGAAGGAGATTTGAAGAAGGTTATGAGCTATTTATACTTGAGTTTAAACCAAGTTCGTCGGCTTCGAGTTTTGGATGCAACACGTGTGTCTCGCCGTAACCGTTCAAGGACACGGGCTTGCATTCGAAAATAAAATGTTGCTAATTTAATGGATTGACTATAACTCAACGGCAATATTATGCATATAGACTACAAATAAGGGAAGATACAAATGCCTGCCTTCTGCGCGGTGGTCGGCTATTGCAACAGTACATTGTTGATGCATATAGTAGCATGGAAGAATCTATATTAGTATGGATATGCAATAATCAAAAAGCATTGTGTGTGCTGAAGTATACCAACGTCTTGTAGATATGGTTAATTCAAGTGATGGGGTCAATAGAGTCTCTGGGGGCATTGCTAGACGTAGGGTAGTTCTACCATCTTCATATACCGGGGGGCCTAGATATATGCATCAATTGTACCAAGATTCAATGGCAATTGTTAGGAAGATGGGTAAACCTGACCTGTTTATTACCTTCACTTGCAATCCTAAGTGGGATGAAATAACCAATGTCTTACTGCCCTGCAGGTTCCCCAAGATTGACCTGACTTCACAGCTTGGGTCTTTTATGAGAAACGACAAGATGTTGGGATTTGTTTCTATTATTGAACTTCAAAAAAGAGGCTTGCCACATGAACATATATTATTGATATTAGAAAGGGGAAGTAAACCGGTTGAGCTTGCATACTATGGTATGTTGGTATGTGCTGAACTTCCTGATAAGGTGATGTTTCCTAGGTTACACACCATAATTAGTCATTGTAATATCCATGGACCATGTGGGGAACTAAATATGCACTCTCCTTGTATGGTTAATGGGAGGTGCAAACATCGATACCCTCGAAACTTTTCTGAGACTACTAGCGTTGATGACAATGGATATCCAACTTACATGCGGAGAGACGATGGTAGTTTCATACAGGTAAAGGATCAAAGGGTGGATAGTCGATGGGTTGTTCCATATAACCCTTTTCTGTCTATGAGGTACAAAGCCCATATTAACATTAAAGTATGCTCTACTGTTACTGTCGTAAAGTATTTGTATAAGTATGTATACAAAGGACATGATAGAGTTACTATAGAGTTGTAAGACTCACACGGGGTTATTAACGAGGTTAGTCAATATTTGGACGCGCGTGGTACGTGTCTGCGTCAGAGGTATGTTGGCGCATATACCAATATGATTTTCATGATGAAAAGCCTAATATAAAAAGGTTGCACGTCCATCTCCCAATGCACAACAATGTGATATTCAATGATCAGGATGATTTGCGTGATGTGATTAGTTGTGACAGAAACCAAAGAACATCTTTAACTGAATGGTAAGCTAATCAATTGTATACGGATGCAAGTAGCTTGCTATATGTTGATTTCCCTTGCAAGTGGGTGTGAAATTTAGCTTTGCGCTCATGGACTAAAAGGAAAAGGAAAAATGTGATCGGACGTATGTATAATGTTACTCTGAGTGTGCAAAGGTTGTAAATCTTTTGAGGATTTACGAACGGTGAATGGACATTTGTATCCCTGTTTTAAGGTTGCATGTGAAGCCAGAGGAATGCTAGAGAGCGATGAGGAGTGGTATATGTGTCTCCAAGAAGCTGCATTTCAGAAACAGGATTCCAGCTGTGTCAATTGTTTGTCACTACTATAATGGTTTTTTGTGAGCCTATATCCCCTAGACACCTTTGGAATAAATTCTCCACCGAGCTTTCAGATGATTTTTTTTTGTTCCTTGCAACAGAGAGGGTGCACAGATGTTGGTGTTTGTCATTCTATAGCAAAGAATCAAGCTCTGTTGCAAATGCAAGACCTCTTACAACAGTATGGAAAGTGGTTGCATGATTTTGAAGGGTTGCATGTTCCCAATAGATCAAGTGTTGCCAGTGTCAACAATGGTTTGCTGATGGAAGAGATGATGTTTGATTCTGTTTAGTAGGTTGAATTGTCTGTTTCCATGGAAAGGACTCTAAATAGTTTTCAATCAAGAGCATTTGACACTATCCTTGTAGTTGTTTCTTTGAACCAGGGTGGTGTTTTTTTCTTTGATAGACCAGGTGGATTAGACAAAACCTATCTTTATAATGCCTTACTATCACGATTATGTGGAGAGAAGAATAGCTGTATTGTTACTTTTAAATGGTCGCACAACGCACTCACCTAATAGCCCATTAGCGGAGGTGTTGAAGCTTGCAAGGTTAATTATTTGGGATGAGGCTCCAATGATGCATCGATACACATATGAAGCATTGGACAGGACATTGAAAGACATTATGCAGTGATACAGTGTTTGGTGTGAGAAAGTTATGCTCTTTGGTGGTGGTGACTTCATGCAAATCTTACCGATTGTGCCATAGGGATTGCGTGAGGACATTGTTGATGCAACATTATGCCGGTCACATATTTGGAGATATGTGAATGTTCTAAAGCTCACCCAAAACATGCGGGTTAGATAGAGTGCTTATGATTGTACAGAACAAGAATTTGTTAAATGGACATCACAAATTGGAGACAGCTCTATAGGCCATCCAAACAATGAAGGCAAAGTGGTAATTGTTAGAATTAGGGTTAGGGTTTTAACAATGCACACACACAAGATGATAGAGAAGCTTGAGGGTACACAAACTCACTAGAATAGAATGAACAAATGTGGGTTAGGGTTTCAATAATGCACACACACAAGATAGAGAAGCTTGAGGGCACACACACTCACTAGAATAGAATGAACAAATGTGTGCCAAATACAAAAGATAAGTACACACCCTAAAATGAGTAGATAAGAGGGTGTACATACGCACGGGGGAAAAAACCTCCTAGTGAGGGAAAAAATGCCCCGACGATCCTAAGTGTGTTCACACACATCACTACCATATAATGCTACAAATCCCCCCTGAAGTGATGATGTGAACATGTACAGGGTATGGTCGTTTATCTTGAAAAGGCAGTAAGCCGCCCAAAGCTTTACGAAAAGCTTCGAACTTTTCACGAGGAAGAGTCTTTGTGAATAAATCTACCATGTTGTCATGTGTAGGCACATAGATCAAGCTGATCTCTGCTGCAGAGAGTCTTTCCTTGACAGTGGTAATGCACCTCAATGTGCTTAGTGCAAGCATGAAACACTGGGTTCCTCTCGCAACTCCTAATGCGCTCAGTGAAAATGGTAGTGCTAAACGACTATCCAACACCCAAATCAGCCATAAGACGTCTGAGCCACACACACTCAACTGTAGCTGTAAAAGCTACCTTGTAGTGAGCTTCACAGAGCTGGAAGTGGCCACTATAGGCTGCTTCTTGCTGAGCCATGATATACATGAATCACCAAGGCGAAAGCAAAACCCACTGGACACTCGTGTGTCATAACATCCAGCCCAATTTGAATCACTACAAGCATGCAGTTGTGACTCACCCCCCTTTGGATAAAACAATCCAAAATACTGAGTGCCCTGCAAATAGCGAAAAACCCGCTTGACAGCCTGCCAATGCTTCATACTTGGGCTATGTATAAATCTGCTCAACTATGAGACCGCATACTATATATCTGGCCTCATGTTGCATACATAAAGAAGGGATCCAATAGCTTGCTGATACAAACTAGCATCAAAAGAGTCTCCTGCATCTTGAAGACTGAGTTGAGTACCTGTCTCCATAGGTGTAGACACAAGTTTACAGTCTTCAAGATTAAACCTCTTCAATAGCTTATGTATATATTTAGACTGCAGCATAACAATGCCATCATTACGCTGCATAAACTGAATCCCCAAATAATAATGCAAGGGCCCCAAATTTGACATCTCAAACGATGACTGCAAATCAGTCTATATTGGGTCCCGTGTGAGCAGCATGTCATCAATGTATAGAACGATGACAAAAAATGTGTCCTTACTCCTCTTCACATAGAGGGTACTCTCTGTTGGATTGTTGCAAAAATCATTTGCAACTAAGTATGCATGAATCTTCTCATACCATGCTCTGGGAGCCTGCTTAAGGCCATAAAGAGCCTTTTTCAACCTGCATACTTTAGACTCTTCCCCTTTCACATCGCAAAACCAGGAGGGTGCGATACATACACCTCCTCATGTAAATCACCATTCAAGGATGCAGTCTTAACGTCTAACTGATGTACATTCTACCCATGTTGTGCTGCCAAAGCAATGCGACACTTAATGGTAGTCATGTCATACGAGATGTGGGTGCAAAGGTCTCATCATAATCAAAGCCCTTTTGTTGGGCATACCCCTTTGCAACAAGTCTGGCCTTGTAGTGATTAGCGGCTACCATCTGCTTTGCGTTTTAACTTGTAAACCCACTTAGTACCAATGGCCTTCTTGCCATGAGGTAGATCAATCAAATACCAGGTGTCATTCTTGAGTATAGAGTTATACTGCATCCAATGATCATCATCCTATGCTTCCTCAAAGGAAAATGGTACCTCCTCATTACATAAAGTAGAAATGAGAACATGATCCACATGAGAATAATCTGCATGATGAGAACCTGCACGAGTTCTGCTAGTAGGTAAAGGAGCTGCCAACTTGCTATCCCTCAATGTCTGCGCACAAGCCATTTTGGCATACGCCTAGATTCTTCTATGGTTGTTCTCTCCTACATCCTCAATAATTACCTCATCAAAAGGCTGATTTGCAAGTTGATTTTGCACCTGCAAAGGTTGAATTTCAGCACTTGGTTGAGCATTCAATTGCTCTACATATGGCTGCCCTCCATTAAACAAAGGTAGGAGTGAATCAAACATGTCCTGTGAGCATACATTCTATTGTTTTTTGCATGAAATCATGGGCTAAACTGAGTTTTTGATAAAAACAACATCTCTACTTACCAAAATGCTGGATGGTAGAGTCTATATTCCTTGCTTTCTGAACTCTATCCCACAAATATGCATTTAATTGCCTTATCATCAAGCTTACTGCGTTGTTGCTCAGGCATAAGAGCATAAGCAAGATAACCAAAAACACGCAAATGAGCCACAGAAGGCTTCCTGCCATGCCAAGCTTCATAAGGAGTTTTAGACTGCAAGGCCTTGGTAGAAGATTTGTTTTGCACACACCATGAGGTAAATCTTGGGCTTTCACCATACATCGTACCATCTCCATGAGAGACTTGTTCTTCCTCTCAACCACACCATTTTGCTGAGGTGTGTATGGCACTATACAGTGATGCCTTACGCCTTTCTCAGCCATATATGCATGAAATTCCTTGGACATATACTCCCCCCCTCGATCTGAACGAAGAGTGCCAACTTTACATTCACATGCATTTTCAGCCATGGATACGAAGTGGTTAAAGCACATAAAAACCTCTGACTTCTGATTTAATGGATACACCCAGCTATATTTAGAGTAATCATCAATAAAAGTGATGAAGTAGAGATATCCCCCAATAGATGGTGTCCTCATGGGACCACATACATCACTATGTATAAGCTGTAATTTCTTAATAGCTCTCACAGATCCATCCTTTTTGGAAATGATGCCCGATGCATTTTACCAAGAATACACCCCTCACATACATGTCTAGTAGGGGTCTCAAGAGTTGGCAACTCAGACACCATATCATGCCTTTTAAGACGTAACAAACTGCTATAATTTAGATGGCCAAATCGTGCATGCCATAATTTTGCATCACTCATAACACTAGTCGTAGAGACTGAGTAAGCATCATGCTCTACAACTTCTCAAATACATCCATCTTATTAGGCCGTATGAAAGCAGGGTGGACAACCAACCATTTTTGGTCCACCCAACTTTTATAGGGGGTAAACTTGGATGGATGACGGTTGTGAAGCCCTCCTAAGTTGTGTCACCCATCTCTCGATTTGTTGCACACATAAGATGTGTCACCCATCTCTAGCTTTGTTGCAAACCCATTCTCCTTTGCTCATTTGCCATCAACCCTTTATGAGCAATCTGTATAAGATCAATACGTCAACATGAAAACCAAATGAAACTTGCATTCCAAGATAATGGACACAGCATAACAAAGCCTTATCTTACCATGTGTCATTTCAATCACATTTCAATCACATGCACACAAAGAAAAGTTCATCCTGGTCCACACAGAAACACATCAAGCACCATGAACAAAAGGTGTCTTACTTCAACATGGTTCACACATTTGGTTCCAAATTTGCTTGCTATGTAACTTGATCCCTAGGCATAGTTTGAAATAATTAAAAGTCCATACTTATCTTTAATAACTAGAATGGAAATCACCGAGCGCCTATTGGCTATAGCTTCTATAGTACATGAAATCACCTCACCTACTATTGGTATAGCTTCTTATATTACATGAAATGCTCTCATAGACTATAAAGATCTTCCCAAATGGGCTTACTCCAACAATGTAAGGGTCATGCTACCTATATGATGTTTTTAATACAAAGAGTATAATGGTTCCATTTTCTAAAAAGCAAGGAATATATCTATGTAGGAGAGTTGGTTACTGGTATGTGTTGTTAAAGAAAGATTCTCTAATGCTAGATGATAAACTAGAGACTAAAACCACATATTCAACAAGATTTTCTCCCACACTTAAGAAAATTATATAATATCATTTAAGTACATAGGAGAATTATAATATTTAGGTTTTAACTTACATTTGCTTTTATTATTCACATTTACAAGAGGCATAATTATTAGCTATCCCTATTTATATTAGGAGTGCTAATTTTTATCTCAAAAGTATATTTACATAAAAGGAATGGTATGCATGCCTATATAAAAGGAATGACATATTTTACATAAAAGGAATGATACATGTATTTATAAAAACCATCTATGCATGCATATTTTAAATTACCCACCATATACAAGTGATGTAGGAGTTTTTTAACAATAGTTTTATTTAAAAATCCATTTTTGTGGCTTTTATTGACATATGAAATCCATTTTTCCTTAAACATAAGGATTCAAATAGGTATCTTGAGATAAAATCATAAATATTTAGACACAAAGCTTCAAATAAATATCTTTTGATAAAATATTTTTTTTAAAAAATCAATAATCAAAACGTATAAAAACTATTTGCTTTCATGGGTTATAATTTAGACACTTTTTTCGTTTTCATTGCTTTTTGGCTGTAAATAGTTTTTTTAAAAAACATACTAGAAATATAGTATAAAGGATCTTATATATATATATATATATATATATATACCTACCTTCCGTCAATCATAGACATAGTTTTTTTTCATGCCTCCCCTCAAAATAAAGGACCTACCTTTTTTCATGCCACTTTTTGTATTTAATAAAATCGCAAATTTGCTAGGCAAATGATTTAAGAAGATAAACTCCTTCGTACCTACCTCAAGCAAGAAGTTTTCAGATCAAATGAGCCAATTAAACATAGAGGTGAGTGGGGGAACAATGAAACCCCTGGAAACGGCAGGTGCCATGGTTCTCTAAGCCTCAAATTCACTAACTAGGTCTAGCGGCATTAACTTCATGAAAAGAGCATTAAACCACCCTATCTTTGGGCAAAGCTCTAGTGAAGGACACTACAGGATATAGAAGCAAAAATAGCAGTGTTATTAACTACAAGTTTTGGAAAATATTGGGGATATTTCCCTACTATAGACATTACTATTTCACTGCTATAATCGTTGTGCTCAATAAAGCAAAACAAAAATTTGCTAGCGATATTTCACTGTTGCTCACATCAGTGAAACATAAATCTATTTAAAAAAAGTTGGGAGAATATTGGGGAGTCATCATAGGATATCCCAGTCTGCCCCAGTCTTTTTTAAAAGAATACAGAAGAGATAGTAACATAGTAAAACTTGAAAACATAAAAGAACACAAAATGGTTTTTATTCATCTCACAGTAATTCACAAGACCAATGGTAAGGCCTTTGGCCATATGCCCATATATAAAATAAAGCATAATGAAAATCTATGGACTTAGGGGCTGAGTCGAGGTCCTCATCTCACCCATTCCGATTATTATCGTTCCTTGAAACTTCAACCTCTTCTCTCACATTTCCATTACTTTCTATTTGCACATGGACACCGATTGCATAACACAATTTGCAGTCACATGATCTTAAAGCATAACAAAACTAATACAAGTGAAACTTAGCTTTGAAAAAAAAAAGAGATTATGGTTTTAGAAATGTGCACTTCCATGCTTGCCAAGCATAGCCTCCATAAATAACAATCCACCCTTTCAAAGAGAGCTTCCAAACCCCGTTGCAATGCAAAACCACACCTTCAAGCTATAGGCATACAAATAAATGGACATTGATTTTATGTTATTATAAGGTAAGCGTTTTTTTTCTTAAAAGATAAGATACAATTGAGGCAATATACTTACAAAGACTACTGGATATCTACTCCTCCTTCATGTGTAACATCGTGCTACAAGTTATTTGCCATCTATCCATGCATAAACATAAATACTTAAAACTCCTATGCATAGTCTATATAGATCATACATATGTATGCATGTATATTAGAGCATACATAGAGCATGCATAGCATGCATAGCATGCATAGCATACATATGTATGCATGTATATTAGAGCATACATAGAGCATGCATAGCATACATATGTATGCATGTATATTAGAGCATACATAGAGCATGCATAGCATACATATGCATTTATAGAGAATACATATGCATGCATAGAGAATACATATGTATTCTCTATGCATGCATATTAGAGACATGCACCAAAGTGTTGGACCAAAATAAAGAGAAGAGGCAATGCATATGCATAGAGACCTCTTATGCATTCTCTAAGAATGCATATTATTGGAGCTTTGCATGTTGTGCGTATGCGTATTAGAGCATACATAGAGCATGTATAAAGCATACATATGGAACAAAGCAAACAATACCTAAAATCAAAGAGTAGAGGCAATGCATAGGCATATAAGCCTCTTATGCATTCTCTAAACATGCATATTACTGGAGCTTTGCATGTTGTATGTATGAATATTAGAGCATACATAAACAATGAATAAAACATGCATAAAGTATACATATGGACCCAAAAAAAGAAGATCTACAATCATAGAGTAGGGTTAAAGCATATGAATAGGGCTCTTATACATATTATCTCTATGTATAGAGGCCTCTTTATGCATAGATCCCTTTATGCATAGATGCTTCTTTATGCATAGAGCCTATTATGCATACTTGTAACAAAAAAAAACTCCCATAGCATCCGAGTGAAAGATCCCTATCCCCTTTGCACAACGGATTCAGGGGTGCTAGCAGCGGAAGTAGCACTTCTTGTGCGGGGCAGGATCCCTCACTCGGGGCCTCGCCCACACGAATATCTGGACAAGAGACTAATCCCTTGGTTCTTCAAAAAACGAACCCGGAAAAACTCCCCCTAACGGAAAGCACGGGCAATTCCTCCAAGATATTTGTACTCTAACGTAGTCAGGGTCATTACTGACCAAACTGATCCGACCGAACCTGTGAGTCACGTGGTCAAATCGAGGAAGAAACTTGCACTTGGATCATAGAAACCAATGCTTTTTATCCCCATCGAGAGGCATAGCCGTTGATTCTTTTTCCATAGAACAATTACTATCTAGGATTTACTTCATCTAACATACTATAACAGAATTGAGTCTTATTACGGATCCATCAGTCCAGCCTAACCCCATCCAGTCCCATGGGTTAGCCAACCGCCCCAACCACTGTAGTGATGGGATCCAATTAGGAATTTGGTTAGGTTTTGTCCCGGGTACTAGGGAAAAGAGTTCCCAAGCCCCCTAGCCGAATATTCATTTAACGCCAGAAATACCACTTACACAACCAATATGAAATTGCCTTTTTCACAGATTCAGCTATCTTTAAAACAATCATTTAATGAAACCATAGTGTCACTCATCATAATCCTCCAAAATATCCGGTTGAATCCTAATTTCCAATCATTCCTTCATCGGTGTACCTATGGCATCATTGGCAACCAAAACGCTCACCACCTATCTCAGGGGCCTTTTCGATAGTTCCTAGCTCATAGTACCTGGAAATATATTCACTTATAAAAATCAAGATGGAATCTCTATTGAAGATCAGCAAGATCAACCAACAGATCCATATAAAAGAGCCATGGACTCATCCGTTGAGAACCAGCAAGGTCAATCAACCAGATCTATGCCCGAATTCAGAAAACAACTCTTACTCCTTGTGCCAATATCTTCCTCGACGCACGTGTGGGTATCTTCGGCGACCCAGAGCCCGAGCACCGTATGGTCAGCACCCGATCGGGAGAGTCTGCAAAGCACACACTTAAGTGTCTTGAGAAACCTGACCACCTCAGAAACCAGTAGTGAGGAATCCATGGAAGAAGGGCTGAGATATACTAGGTTTGGGGAAGGTGACAAACCACACTCTCCAACTAAGTCCAGTGGGATCATTGATATAGCCCGGGGATTTTTTAGTCTCCAAACCAGTCATGATGAGGAGGTGCAATTTGCGGGCATGGGTCTGTCAACTAGCGCTCGACTCGATCCAAGACAAGAAGGGCCATTCCAGATGTTGAATTCTAGGCTGTCAAATACTGGCACCCCTTGAATTAGGTGAGATATGGAAAGTGCAGTTAGGACGGGTCAAATATTCTTTCCCACCACCGAGGAAATGGAATCAGACTTCAAACGAAGTGAGGTGGAACGACAACTCTGAGAATTGAGCTTAAGAAAACAAGAGCTTGATACTCGTAGGACAAGAGCTGAGAGGAAGGAGACAGATATGTTAACCATCTCCAATCACGAGGAAAGGAATCTGAAATTGCTACAGGTAGAGGCAATGGGGATATTTCGAACTTGGAACCCATGAGGAACCCAGAATGGAGGAAGGGGTTACAACCAGAGAAGAAGAGGGTAACATAGCCAACTTGGCTGTAGAAGTTGAGGACCGGCTCTATACCAAGAAGGACATAGAGCTAATAATCAAGCACCCTACATTCCTACAAGATATGGAGCTCTTAATTACACAAAGATGCACGGAAGCTACTATTGGGGAATCCCACCAGGATACCACAATTGGACAAGTCCACGAACCTGAGATACCAAGAAGAGCCAATATGGGTAGGGGACGAGGTCTAAGAAGGGGGGGAATTCCCCAGAGACTAGAAACGATCTAGCCATAAACCTTAATGGAGCCACAAGGACAGACTTGTTAAATATTTCTGCTAAGATGGGTAGGGGGATGGTCAGGGAGTTGGGTTCTACTTTAGAACCTCGACCTTCCCAGATGAAGCCCCATATCATGTCAAAACTTGTCCAAAAATTCTCTGGGGATAGAGATCCTATCCAGTACGTAGAGATTTTTGAATCTACATGTGAAACCTATGTGAAACCTGCGGGACCAGTTAGTGATGTGACCATGATACATGCTTTTTCACTGACCTTATAAGGAAAAGCTCATCAGTGGTTCAGAACCCTTAAGCCTGAGGACAAGGTTAACTTCACCAGGTTAAAAAAATATTTTTGTGCCTAGCTTTGCACATAGTGGTGATAGGTGGAGCCTTGTCATGACATCAAACAGAACAAAGATGAGTCTATGAGAGAGACTATGTTTCTCGCCTGAAACACTTGAATTCAAGATGTAAAATTCAGGAAAGATTGACAGACGATCAATTGTTGCCTTGTTTCATGTAAGATTCCTCCTCCCCAGCCTCTCAAAATGTCCAGCATATTCCCCTGTAATCAATTCCCTCTTTAGAAATATAAGAGATCTTGTCTCTGACTATTTTGGCATAGAGAGAGAAAATATTCTAGAGAGAGAATATTCAAATTTTGAATATTTTTAGATAGAAATTTTTTTCATATTATTAAAATGAATTCCCCCGAAACAGAAATTCAAAAAGAACTTCCAATGTGCAATTAGAATTTATTGGAAATGGGTATAAAGGACCTTAGCCTAAGGGTCTATATTTTCAAAAAATTTTGGATTATGGTCCAATTAAGGTTCCTATGGGCCAATAGCATCAATCTATGTGTAGGGAGGAGATAAATCCAATTTGTAAAAGAAGATACCCAAAAATGAGTAAATGCTCACATAAGATGAAGAGTTGAAAATGTACAAGGTTTATTAGTAAAAAACTATGAGCAATATTAAAAATATGAGATATTTTGGGTATAATGATTCCATTTTGACACATATGTAAGGAAGGGGAGTTCTTTAAAGGAGGTGCATATTTCACATAAGATGAAGAGTTGAAAATGTACAAGGTTTATTAGTAAAAAACTATGAGCAATATTAAAAATATGAGATATTTTGGGTATCCAAAAATGAGTAAATGCTCACACAAGATGAAGAGTTGAAAATGTACAAGGTTTATTAGTAAAAAACTATGAGCAATATTAAAAATATGAGATATTTTGGGTATAATGATTCCATTTTGACACATATGTAAGGAAGGGGAGTTCTTTAAAGGAGGTGCATATTTCACATGCTTGAATGAGTTTTAAACTCATAAAAATTGAGATATTTCATCTCTCCTCTCTCCTCATTCAAGTCTAGTTCCAAAAAGTTAGCTTAACTGACCTAAAAATGGTCAAAAATTGACCAAACTGATTTGGAAAATTCTAGAATCAGTTTGTTTGGTTAGGAGCTCAATTTTTCCTATAAATAGAAGCCTCCCCCTTGTTTAAAAAAAAATATAATGTTTATACATTGTTACTCTACTCCACCTAAGCCAAGAACTGTGAATTCATTAATAATTCACTAGTTTTTGACAATTCCCTCTTTCTTCAATCCCCATTGGTGGCTCCATCAACATTCTAAACCAATTGATTGGTTAGGGGCCTCTACCGTGAACAAAGAATCAAGCAAATTGTAAGGTAAATGGTGAATTTTGATCTTTTCTATAATTCCTCAATGCTTCTCTCTTCTCAACCCCTCTCAAGCTTGAGAAGCTTAATTGGAATGGTTTTTGAATGCTATTGAGGTTAATTGATTAATGATAGTTAAGAATTACATAAAATTGATGAATGCTATTGAAGGTAATTGATTAATGATAGTTAAGAATTATATAAATTTCTATTTATGCTTAATTCAAATGGATTTTATGTAAATTCTCTCTCTCACTCTAGAAATGGTCATACTCATGACCCATTCTCAATCCAAATGAAGCTTTTCATAAAGCTTTTCCTTAATCCAAGATTAAGCTATGCTTGAGGCCAAATTAATGGCTTTTTTCTATGCTTTTAGTTTATGTATATTGATGATTCAATCCATTATGGATTAATGATTCAATTAGAGATCATTCCAATTATTTCCTTAATGATAAGCTTTATCCCTTAGAAAAATTGAGATTTATCAGTCATAGCAGCGGAGCTATGGCAAAATTTTTATAAAAATTACGCATAAAATAATTTCATTAAAAGTATAAAAAGAGGACTTCCTACCATATTCTAGGAATTATCATCCTAGATTAATTGAAAGAATTTCATTATAATCATGGAGAAATTAAATTTTTATATTATGCATAAAAGATAAGTTTTTATATCAAAAGTGTTACTTTTATCATTTTTATTTTCATGCATAGAAGTATACATAATGGATAAATTTTTATATCAAAAGTGTTACTTTTATCATTTTTATTTTCATGCAAAGAAGTATGCATAATGGATAAATTTTTATATCAAAAGTGTTACTTTTATCATTTTTATTTTCATGTATAGAAGTATATATAATGGATAAATTTTTATATCAAAAGTGTTACTTTTATCATTTTTATTTTCATGCATAGAAGTATACATAATGGATAAATTTTTATATCAAAAGTGTTACTTTTATTATTTTTATTTTCATGCATAGAAGTATGCATAATGGATAAATTTTTATATCAAAAGTGTTACTTTTAGCATATTGAATTTCATGCATAGGGGTATGAAAAAAAATGATTATTTTATTGTAAAACTGTAAAGAAAAAAAATTATTATTTTATTATAAAAATATTATTTTTATCATATTGAATTTCGTGCATAGAGGTAAAAAAAATATTATTTTATTATAAAAATATTTTTTTAAAAATAATTATTTTATTATAAAAGTGTTACTTTTATCACATCTGAATTTCTTGCATAGAGGTATGCATAAAAGATGATTATTATATTGTAAAAATGTTACTTTAATTGGATTTCATGCATAGAGTTATGCATAAAAGATATTTTTATATTAAAAGTGTGATTTTTATCATAAATAGATTTTATGCATAAATTAGATGCATAAGAGAAATTCTTTTATTCTAAAAGTGTAATTCCTACTAAATTGAATTTATGCATAAGAAGATGCATAAAAGATTGATTTTAATTCAAAAGTGTCATTCTCATCTAAATTGAATTTATGCATAAGAAGATGCATAAAAGATTGATTTTAATTCAAAAGTGTCATTCTCATCTAAAATGAATTTATGCATAGGAAGATGCATAAAAGATTGAATTTTAATTCAAAGTGTCATTCTCATTTAAAATGAATTTATGCATAGGAAGATGCATAAAAGATTGATTTTTATTTCGAAAGTGTTAGTCTCCTTAAATGGAATTTATGCATAATTAGATGCGTAAAGAAATTTTATATCAAATATAAGAATTCCCTTGTATTCTATAAATAGATATGAGAAGGGATAGGATGTGATAACAGATGTATGAGATGTGATAAGATGTATATGAGAAGAGTTA
This sequence comes from Cibotium barometz, assembly GCF_041138505.1. Classification (NCBI taxonomy): domain Eukaryota; kingdom Viridiplantae; phylum Streptophyta; class Polypodiopsida; order Cyatheales; family Cibotiaceae; genus Cibotium; species Cibotium barometz. The sequence goes on along the minus strand of NC_141057.1, from coordinate 40,541,540 downwards.
GGATGTGATACGATGAGTTAAGATGTGATAAGATGTGTATGGGATGAGGTAAGAAGTGTATGTGATGAGATAAGATGTATATGAGATGAGTTAGGATGTGATAAGATGTGATAAGATGCATATGAGATGAGTTAGGATGTGATAAGATAAGTTAAGATGTGATAAGATGTGTATGGGATGAGATAAGAAGTGTATGAGATAAGATAAGATGTATATGGATTGTGATAGGGCGAGAATGGATGTGATGTAAAAGAATAGATGTGAAGGTGTATGAGGCTATATGAATGGAAATGTGGAAATGGATGAATGTATGTGGATGTAAGAATGTGAAAACGGATGTATACATGTAGATGTAGATGTATGGATGTAAATGTGATTATGGATGTGGATGTATGCATGGAGATGTGGATGTATGGTTATGTATGTGGAAGTGGATGTATGAATGAGGATGTGAAAATGGATGTATGCATGGATGTGTATGTAGAATAATGAACGTGAATGTGTATGGAAAATAATGTGTCGTCGATATGAGTAAATGGATGAAAATGAATACACATTGAATGGAATGTGGATTAAGTAAAGTGGATTGTGGAGGGATAATGTAGAAAGATGAGAGTTCGATATAGAAACTGTATTTTTTGACTGTTTGTAAATGACTGTTTTATGTCAAGAATGCTGGGGAAGCATATTGACCGTCTTGTGGATTAAGGTCATGGAGACCTAACTGATAAAGTTGCAACTGCTGAGACGGAGAGTCAATGGAGGACGTCTCGCGTAGCAAGGTCGGCCGAGGTCTTGACCAGCCTCGGTTCGATTTAAATGGTGAGCTTCCGCCGATACGGTGGATTAGGGACCAAGGAAGCGGCCTATGAGTGAAGCGCTAGGTCACCTACGAAGGATCCTAGAGGGTGCTGACCATACGGTGCTCGGGCTCTCTGGGTCACCGAAGATACCCACACGTGCGTCGTGGAAGATATTGGAACAAGGAATAAGAGTTGTTTTCTGAAACCAGGCATGGATCTGGTTGATTGACCTTGCTGGTCCTCAATGGATGAGTCCATGGCTCTTTTATATGGATATGTGGGTTGATCTTGCTGATCTTCCACGGAGATTCCATTCTATTATATGAATATATTACTGGTTACTATGAGCTAGGAACTATGGAAAAGGCCCTTGAGTGAACAGGTGGTGAGCGTTCTAGTTACCAATGATGTCATAAGTATACCGATGAATGAATGTCTGGAAATAAGGATTCAACCAGAGACTGAGGATTGTCATCAGTGACATAATGGTTTCATTAAAGGATTGTTTTAAAGTTAGCTGATGCTAAGAAAAAGGCAATTTCATATTGGGTGTGTAAGTGGTGTGACTAGTTTTATGTTTGCATGAACTTCCGGCTAGGGGACCTTGGAACTCTTTTCCTTGGTACCCGGGACAAAACCTAACCAAATTTTTAATTGGATCCCATCACTACAGTGGTTGGGCGGTTGGCTAACCCATGGGACCGGATGGGGTTAGGCTGGACTGATGGATCCGTAAATCGAGATTTAAATTCTTTTTTTTTCCGAGAAAAGATCCTTTCATTAGTTATGTAAAAAACGCCCGTAGGGCTACAAAAGAGAACTCTCCTGCTCCTAACAGAGAGAAGAGCAGTGAATACATCATGGCAGCCCGGGAGACTCTCCCTAGGTGCTGCAAAATACAAGCATCAGTCTAAAGAACTGAGCGGCTAAATCATACAATAGGGGGGGGGGAAGAGCCAAACAGGTGGCCTGTAGTGCCAACGGGGGGATCCCGTGTGTAGGGTGTAGAACGGGCCGCAGCGCCAAGTGGTATGAAAGGCCTGGCGCCGTAAGATCGCCTCATCCGGAGTCTCCCTTGATGCGGTCGTACTGTCCTCGCAGGGTGTGGATCAACTCTGCCAAATCCCCCGAACAGTCTCTGCTGGTGGCTCTAATCTCCCCTCAAAGGCCGTAAAGCACCGGGCCCTCCAGGTGAACCAGATGGTGAGGCTGTTGAGGAGCTCCCATCGTAAATCCCTCTCCTGTGTCCAGCTGGCGGACGAGAAATCCGGTGCCGGAACCAGGCGAGGCTGGCCCCTAATAAATCTGATGGCCTGACTGCCCTGCTCCATCTCATAGCCCATAGCAGGCCCTGATGAAGTCGACCAAGCAGCGGCACCCCACGTAAACATACCCTCTGGAGAGAGGGGGGCCAGAATACGCAGCATCCGCAGCCAAATCTGCTGTGCCTGAGGGCAGTCCCAAAGGCAATGTCTCTGTGTCTCCATAGGGTGGCCGCATCGGACGCAGGCCGCCGGAAGACCGCTGTAAACAAGCCAAGTGCCAACCGCTGAGCCCCTGTGGGCGACCAGCCACTGAAAAGCCGAGATCCTGCGGGCCTGTCGACTAGCCCAGAGCCGAGCCCAGAAATCCTCCAGGAACTCCTGTGATAGTCCCTGCAATCGCCAATGCCCCGCTGCCGCTGGAGAAACCGTCCTCCTCGCCGTCAAAATATGCCGTCCCAGCCGAACAGTATACTGGAAAAAGGTGATCTCTGTGGCCTCAAGGGATGCATAAGGATCATGCCACTCGTACTCCCCGGGGTCCCACTGTAGCCGGGCCAAGGGGCGCGCTGCATATGCCCATATGCGCCAATCCGGGAGCACGTCAGCAGGGTCGGGGTCAATATGCCACTTCCGAGAAGCGGCAGCCACTACCCGAATCCTCTGAAAAGTGCACTCTGCAACCAAAGGCGACTCCACCTCCACTCTCTGGAGTCTGCCCTCATCCTGTATCTCATAATAGAGGCATCTGCCATCCTCAGTGCTAGCTCTGACAGCAATCAGGATCTCCAACTGTGTAAAGGCACCCATCCATCGTGGGGCCACTGGCTCGAGAGGTGTGAACCACTCCTCTGTAAGTGCCTCTTGAATATCATCCCTCATAATCAACCCCCCTCTGAAGTGACTCAGCCTCTCCACCTGGGTCTCCTCTGGTAGACTGCAGAAAGCTTGCCAGTCTCCAAAACTACGAGCTGGGCCTGCCGCTAAAGGTCCCCAGGCTAGACGAGGCCGAGAACCCAGCATATGACCCTGCTCTGTACGAACCGCTGGGCTCCAGATGAGCGGCTGCCTGGCCCGCTCCTCAACACAAGAAGGAGGCCGCTGAGAAAGCCCCGGTCTCAGCAGCTCCCAAGCTCTCAGGATACTCAAAGCAAATCTGTCCTCCCATCCTCTACTGAGGCCTGTCCTCCTCATCTCTATGAAGATCCAGCGAATCTCTGGTGCCCAAGTACCCCCTGCAGGAGGCGCCCGGGCCTGCAGTCGCTGCAAGAGGAGCTCTTTCCAAGGCTCAGCGCCTGGAAGCAACCCCCGAACAATAAGCTTCCCCAATAAGGCTCTACTCTGATCGACTGGATCTATAATGCCCAAACCGCCCTGAGCCAGCGGAAGTGTAATAACTGCCCATGCAACCTTTGCCCGAGCTGGCTGACCGTCCCGCCCAGACCACAGAAAGTTCCTGATCAGCCTCTGTACCTGGCTGATGCAAGAGCTCGAGAAAATCCAGCAAGACGTAATGTACCACATAGTCGCTAACAGCACCTGATTTGCCACCACCACCCTCCCAGCCAAGGATAGTCTAGCTGTACTCCAATACAATAGCTTCTTCCGAATGCTCAGAAGAAGCGGGGCAATCTGCTGCTCAGGTGACAAATCAAGGCCAATCTGGCATCCCAAATACCGCACTGCTGTGCCTGGAGGAATCCATCTAAAACCGGGGTCCGGGCTCCATGCCGGAGTGGGAGCACTACTGATCCAAAAGGCCACTGTCTTGCGCCAATTGATCAATGCTCCCGAAGCTGCACTAAAAACCTGGAGCGACTGCTCTGCCCGAATAAGATTGGCCTCTTGGCCATGCAAAAATAAGCCCGTGTCGTCTGCAAACTCAGCATCAAGCGAATCCTCCCCCCGGACTGGGAGCTGAAGTCCTCTCAAACCAACCTCCTCTGCCGTCAAATACATACTCATAGCCTCCGCAAAGAAGAGAAAAAGGAAAGGGGCGAGAGGACACCCCTGACGGACTGATCTGGTCAGCTCAAAACTCGACCCCCGACCTCCTGCAATCAGCACCTGGCTGCGAGATGTGGAATACAAAGCTGCCACCCCTCTGATCCATCCTGGCTCAAAGCCCAGGCGTAGCATAGTGCCCTCTAAGAATCCCCAATCAACTCTATCGTATGCCTTCTCAAAATCGAGAAGCATCACGACCAAGTCCTCGCCAAGAAACCTAGCTCGGGCTGTCGCCTCCCAGAAAGTAAAGATGTTGTCAAGGATACTGCGCTCCTTGACAAATCTTGTCTGAGTAGCATGAATCAACTCCCCCTGGATCCTCAAACTCAAGGCCTTTGCTAAGACCTTGTAGACAGTATTGAGGATCGTAATAGGCCTCCAATGCCGAATGTCATCCGATACTCCCTCCCCCTTGGGGATAAGATAGATCAAGCCCTCTGAAAAGCTCTGCGGCATCACCCCAGTGTCCAAAACATGCTGAAAGCCCCTGCGGAGGCCTGGCCCCAAAAGGTCCCAATAGCGCATAAAAAAGGCCGGCGTCAGTCCGTCCTCCCCTGGGCAACTATGTCGCGACAGGACCCTCAAGGCCTCGGCAAGCTCAATCTCTGACAGAGGCGCACCTAGAACTGTGTGCATATGGTCTGTGACCCTCCTCTGCACATGGGCCCACACAGTCTGTCTGCACACATCTCGATCCTCAGTGGCTGGCTCCGTTGAAAGCAAGTCACTATAAAAAGCAGTGGCAATGGCTCTGATCTCCCCGAGCTCAGTAGCTATCGATCCATCCGGTCTACCAAGCTGGCGAACTCCTGCTCGCGCATGACGGGGTCCAGTGATCTCAAAAAACTCCCCAGTCACTCTATCACCAAGCTGCGTCCACTGAGAGGCCTGACGACGATAGTAAAACTCATGTCTCTGCTCCTCTACCTCTCTAACCTCCTGGCGTGCCTGGCTCAGCTGGGACGCCACCCACTCACATGCAGGCTGCTGCTCCTGAAGGCGCTGTAGCGAAGCAAGGCTGCGTCTCAGCCGTTGCTCCCGCTCGCGAATCTCTCCCAGTCGTGTCAAAGCTGCAGCGTGTAGAAAAGAGCTAAGATCAATGAGTCCCTGGGCACACTGGCCCGCTGCATCCTGGTCAGAGCACTGACTATCATGCCAGATCCTCTCAATGTCCTCAGCGAGACTGGGATCTATAAGTACCCTCTCTGGGATCCTCAACTGCAAGCTGGGCTCCCGTGTCCCCTCCTCCAATGTCAATATAACTGGCGCATGATCTGAAAATGAGGTGCCAGCAAGAATGCCGACGGAGCCCCCTCGCTCCCCTAACCAATCGCCCACATAAAAGCGATCAATCCGAGATAGATTAGTCCCTCCCTGCCGGCGATCCGACCGAGAGAAACTAAGACTGTCCTGAGACCGGGAGAAAGCCCCGTGCTGCCATGCATCAGTGATCCTCAGTGACATACAAAACCGGTCCCAAGCTGCAAGCTCCGTGCCGTGCACTGTAACATGACTGCCTCCCACCCTATCTGCCGGGTCCTCAAGCATGTTGAAGTCTCCCCCAACACACCAATGTGCGGCCTCTGGCAATGCATCAGTAACCTGAGTCCAAAACTCTGCTCTGGCACTAGCATGATTGGGCGCATAGATGTTGAGCACACCCAATAGCTCATCATGCATCCTCAGAATGACATACTGTGCTCTACCAGGCACAATGATCCCTCGATCCACAATGGCCTGCCGCCATACATCTGCAATAACCATGCATACTCCTCCCTGTCCACCCAAAGGACCAAACCCTGCAGACCAAAAAGTGTCCCATCTACCAGGCATCACCGAACCATATCTCCGGATCCTGCTCTCACCCAAGTGGTGCTCCTGCATCATCAAAATGTCAATGCTGCCACCAACCAGGCATCTCTGAAGCTCCTGCCTCAAGCAACCTCGATAGCGTATAAAGTGTGCTCCGCCAAGGCCCTGTACATTCCATGAGATGATCCTCATGGATGCCCTGTTGAGGTGGATGCTGTCTCAGCTGTACGGCGGGCCTTCGCAAGCGGCTTGGATGGAGAGTAGTCCCCATCCGAACGGCTGCGAATCTGCCCACCCGGTGTGCTGCAAGAGTCCCGGATGAGGCGCCAGTGGCTATGGCCCATGGCGACTGCCTCCTGCTCTGACAGAGAAACCTCGTGTATACTCACATATCCAGGGTCCCGCGCCAAGTCTGCCACTATGCGCACGACCAAATGCCGAATCCCTGAGGTATCCACACTCCCGGGATCCAAGAAAAAATGAGCCAACTCCCAAAGTCAGCCTATCACATCAGTCACCTCCAGATCGCTCATGTGGTGAGAAAACTCAACTGCTTGAGTCTTCAAAGTGCTGAGAGCGAGCTCTAGAGTCCACTCCCGATCACAAGGTCCACATAGAGGGAACGAGAAGGCCACCGCTGAGTCTAGTGCCTCCTCCCCGCGGGCCGGAGGTATCACTACGTGAACTCGAATGGGTGCTGGCTCATGGGGGCCCTCTGCTCCAAAAAGCCGAGTAAAGGTATAATCAAAGGCCTCCGAGTGCTGTCTAATGCCTAGGCGACTCAGCCGACTGCGGATAGATGAAATCCGTGAGGCCCTAATCGGCATAGGTCTCCTCTGTGATGCTCGAGCGAGGTCAGTGCTCAGCGCTCTCCGGACTGCAGGTGAGCGCCAGGGAACTGCCAGGGTCTCCCGGGAAGGTGAGGCGGGCGGAGGGGGAGGAGGGGGAGGCGAGGGAGGTGGAGAGGGAGCCGCTGCCGAAACCGGAGCGGAGGCGGGAGGAGGCGAAGGTGGAGACGAGGCGGTGGGAGGGGACGGGGGTGGGGGGGGTGAAGAAGGAGGAGCTGGCATCTCCTGGTCCTCAGTCGCTGCAGGGGTCTCCTCCTGAAGGGGAGCAAAGCTGTTCCTCACGGGAACCCAGTGAGGCTGAGACTGTGGCTGCTGCTGCAGCGGTCTCTGTGCGTGCTGCTGTGGCTGTCTCCCTCGGCGGCGCCCCTGTCCAGGCTGCCACTCCGAGGTCTCTGAGGCCTGAGCAGGTGTCCCTGAGGCAGCCTGCCGAGCCGAATCTGTGGGCGGGCCATCAGTAGCCTGCTGCTGTGGTGAGGGTCGAGGTCTCCTGCGAGGGCAGGCCTTGGCCAGATGACCGACCTGCCTGCAAATGAAGCACTGGTTCGGGAGCCCCGAGAACTCCACTCTCTGATCTATCCACCCCCCCCCTATCCTAGGTAGCTGAATGACCTTAGGAAGGGAGGAGATGTCAGACACCAACACTCTGACCGAAGGTAGCCCCGCTGCTCTGGCCACCACTGAAGCTGCTGAGGGGCCCGTCTCAAGAACCGAGCCCACCAATGCTCCGAGCCTGGGGAGGAGCGGAAGATACTCCCGGCGGAGACCAGGGAAACAAACTGTAATATGGAAGAGACGCTCTCCCTGCTGCGCCGGCTGCTGGGTCAAATCCATGCTGCCAAGGTCTGAAGAAAGCCCGAGCACCCCTGATGTCCAGAGGACTCATGGCAAGGACCTTGGCAACGCTCTGGGCGGCCTCGAACTCGATCTGATAATGGCCCCGGCCCAGGAGCTGTACATCCAGGATCTTGCCCACATCTGCAAGAAGGCGGGCTTGAAGAAGATCCCTGATCTCCCCTCTGCTGGGGCGAGTGCCGACTATACGGCAGATGGTGGAATGAGCCTGGAGGCGTTCCACCTCTGCTGGGGCGAGTGCCGACTATACGGCAGATGGTGGAATGAGCCTGGAGGCGTTCCACCTCTGCGGTGAGGCTCGCATCCTCTTCCGGCGAAAGAGAAAGCCTGATGGGGATGACCTCGGGGGCGGGCGAGGGGGCTGCGGATGAGTTCCTCTGAGACGAGGCGGGAGGAGTCTCCATCAGAGTCTGAAGCTCAGGCGAAGGCGAGGCGAAAGCGGAAAACCTGCAAGAAACGGGCTGCTGCACACAAAGAGGCGGAAGACCAGAGGAAAAGGGAAAAAACACAAAACCCCCTGGGGGTGGAAAACAGCGCGAAGGAGGGGGGGGAGTGGGCGAAAAGACGAAGGAAAAAACCAGGGGGGGCGGGGCGCTGCTGAAGAAAGGCGAAGAGGCTAGGCGGGCGGGGGCCAGCAGGCGGAGAGGCTAGGCGGGGGGGGGCGAGCAGGCGAGTAGGGGAGGGGCGCAACGCGAAAGGGGGGCGGGTAGCAACGCGCAAGGAAGGGGGGGCGGGGCGCTGCTGAAGATAGGTGAAGAGGCTAGGCGGGGGGGATGCGAGCAGTCGGAGAGGCTAGACGGGGGGGGGCGGGGGGCGAGCAGGCGAGGAGGGGGGGCGCAGCAGCGAAGAGGGGGGGGCGCAATGGCGAGGGGGGGGGGGCGCAGAAGCGAAGGCAGGCAGGCGGGGGAAGGAGGAGGGGCGCAATGGAGGGCAGGCGAGCAGCGAACAGCGTGCGCAGGGTGATGGCGGGAGCTTCAGCGAGCAGCGTAAGGCCGTCGAGATTTAAATTCTATTACTACGATAGATGAAGTAAATCCCAGATAGTAATTGTTCTATGGATAGGAATCAACGGCTGTGCCTCTTGATGGGGAAAAAAGCATTGATCCCAATGATCCAAGTGCAAGTTTCTTCCTTGATCTGACCAGTACCGTTAGAGGTGCAGTCGGATCAGTTTGATCAGTAATGATCTTGACTACGTTAGAGTAAAGAGTTATCCTGGTGGAATCGCCCGTGCTTTTCGGGTAAAGGAAGTTTTTTGGGTTTCGGTTTTGGATAAACCGACGGATTAGTCTCTTGTCCGGATATCCGAGGGTGAGGCCCTGAGTGTGAGACCCCTGCCCCGCGCACGATGTGCTACTTCCGCTGTTAGTACCCCGAATCCGTTGCGCGGTGGAGACTGGGATCTTACATTTCAGGAGAGGGAGGGGTTAGGGACCATAAAATGCATGATTGCTTGGTACTAGCCCGGCTAGCTACCCTCTTGATGCATGTTGCAAATTGGCAATCGAATACGAAGATAACATGTTAGAATTGCCACAACCCAAGGATGTTAGAATATCGGTAGCAAACCATGACTTCGCGTGTCTCGAGTCATCAAGAAATTGGAACTCAAAGCAAACAAGTCGGACATATGACTGTGGATGATGAGCTTAGTAATGCTATATTGGAGAAATTAAAGGTAAGGGAAGGAAGAGAGATGTCGGGACCATGGGCATAGTCACCTTTACCCCCGAAGGGAACTGGTGTGGTGCTCCATGTGCAGACTAAACCATACCACCACTGAATGTCCGTAGTTAAGGGCAAGACAATTACTGTATTGTGCACATTGTGTAAAATTGGGCAATCATGACACATCATCGTGTAGATTTCCAAGGTTTCAAAATATAGCACAACTATAAACAAATAGAGCCTCATTGGCTTTGCCGATAGCACCACTTGTGCAAACCACTGCCAACTGTTGTGTACAACCCAACCTTTCTTACTTACCTAAGGGGATGTCCCAGGTACAAGACGCTTTGCCCTTGTGCCACCACCGCAAATTCTACCGCCACAACCACCACATTCCAAGATCAATCAAGTAGTGGTTGAAGAGCCATCGGAAGATATTGAACTGGCACGAGAACTAGAATTTAGTGGGGAATACTATGAGGATATGGGTGATGTCACGCCAAAGTATTATGTCCTACAGAATAACAAGCCAGTACCTGTGTTTCAAACCACGATACAGTGGAAGGGCAAGGAAATCAACGCAAATTTGAGAAGAGGACCTTTACAATGCTATGGCTGTTGGTGGGCCACATTGAGTAGCCAAATGCCCAAATAAGAATATGACTCATACACACCAACCACAACAAGTAGTGACCACACCCAATGACATGCCAGTGCTCACTTGCACTAAGTGTGGAATTGATCATCTGATCAAAGATTGTCCCTACCGAGCAAGCAGTTCAACTTCTACTACTAGTCAGGCCACCATTCGTACCATTAGTGTACAATCTGGGAAGATCACACCGCTCAATGTCCTAACACGAGCTCAAGCTCAATTAGGTGACAAAGGGAGGAACCGGACGGATGTTACTATTTCCAAATTTGGTCGCAACAGGAGAAGAGTGAAGAAATTAGGAAAGGGGGACACACGGGTTACAATCCAAGATGGATCCGAAGAAGACACAATTGATACCAGATCCACACAATCAAAGGAAGAGGGGGGTCAAGGGGTCAATCTGGAAGGGTTAGATTGGGTGAAACAAGGAGAACAACCAGCAACCCCAAGGGGGGTTGGTGAATATCCTAATGCTGACAAAGAAATAAGGAAGTTAGAATATGCCAAGGCCCTAGTTGAAAAATACAAACAAATTTAAAAAGTTGAGCCTAGGGCTAGCCGAGTAAGGGATACCATCTATCCACTGGTGGATGTACCACCCCACAATAGGGCCTTGAACCTACCCACCCCGATTCCGAAAGAAACTGAAGCAGACTCCCAAACAAACACAATGACTAGACTGTTCGAGGAAAATGAGTTGGGGGGATCCATTCATTCTTTCCCCATGGAAGAATACGAGACACCTCAATGGAAAGAACACTCTATATCTAAGGAACCCAGGGATATAGGAAGCCTAACAGTGGTGTTATCCAGGCTTGTCCAGATGCTCTTGGGTTAGTTATTACGCAATTCACCCACCCTATGGACAGATGTAAAAGAATGGGTCGAAGGAGGCCAGCGGAGAATATGGATGAGGCTTTGCCACCCTTGGTAGATAGACCTTTGACGCATGCAAAGGAAACGCGAGTGGTTAAGATACCAGCTAACCAACTGGGACGCTACTATGAGAGTGACGACACAAACGCTACCATTTCGATTCATCATAATGGATACCAAGAATTAGCCATCCTGGATGGTGGGGCAGGTGTTAGCATCATTACCAAACATTGTTGGGAAAATTGGGGTAAGCTGGATCTAAAAAGAGTAGATCTAATCATTAAGATGGCTGACGAAACATCTTCAAGACCCATTGGGCTCTTGGAAAATGTGAAGTTCAGACTCTTTATGTTTCAATATCATCATACATTTGTGGTCATGGACTTCTTACGCCAACCTGATACATATGACATAATATTGGGACGACCTTTCATGAGGGAATCCAAATTGGTGTATGATTGGGCTTTGGATCATGTATATGTACGCAGGGAGTCACAAACATTAAAGATTGATCTAAGAGCATGGAAGGAACACCCCATGGAAGGGCAATTATTCAGTAATGACTCGGTCAACGGAGCAAACCACATCCCTACAGATATGCCAGCTCACAGAAGGGGAAACCAAGGATGAGGAGGATACGGAGATGTATGCGCATCACTACCTCCCCCGGATTTCTGTGAGAATTGGATGCATGTGTTGGCCACAATTGATGTGATGCAACCTAAGGGAACCCAGTATTTGGATTCTAGAAACATCCCTACAACTTCTATCTGCATGGTTGATTGGCAACCCATGGATGGGGAGTTAATGGAGGAGACATCAAGTACAGAAGGTATCGTGGCGCGAATTCGAACCAGTAGTCAATGCATCAGGCAATGGCGGAAACAAAAACGGTACCTAGCCTGACAAAACACATTGCTACGAAGCAAACCAATGGATGCCCAATGGTTGAGATACCTTGAGGCTACAAGGGTACATGATGAATTCTCTAAGGATTGGGTGAATAGTTGAGTAAAATATCGTTGGAAGAAGGGAGGAATCTAGAGCAAAACACCCTTAAGAAAACCGATACACCCAAACTTACAAAAATAGAACGCTGAAAACGCAACAAAGCTTTAGCAGCAGAGGAAGAACGTGAGGCCAAGAAAATCATGGAAGAAACAAAAAAAAACAATGAGGACAAAACGGATGTGTTCCCAGTGCCTAACCATTTCAAGAACTATACAATTGATGATCGAAGAGGCCCTGTTAACAACCACTAGGTTAAGAGAGGAAGGGCTGTCGACATCATACAATGGCCTGGCAGAAGTCAAGGAGGTTGATATTGTGGAATCAGGGAAAGAAGCAAGATCCGTATATATTGCCAAAGATTTGACCTCTGTGTAGAAGAAGTAGAGCTTATTGCTCTTCTTAAGGAATAAAAGGATTGTTTTGCCTGGAACTATAAGGAAATGAAAGGGGTACTGCCTGAGGTGGTACAACATATGATTCCAATTATGGAAGGATCATGGCCTACCAGGTAGAAACCATGCCAGATGAATCCAAAGTATGCAGCAATTGTAAAGGAGGAAATTGATAAGCTCATTTGTTGCTGACTTTATCTACGAGATTGAACATACGGATTGGTTATCACCCATTGTGATAGTGCCTAAAAAGAATGGATAATTGAGAGTATGTGTCGATCTTAAGAAAGTAAATGCAGCCACTCGAAGGGACCATTACCCATTCCCGTATATACCGAACATGTCCCGAAAAGAGTGGCTGGGAAGGGAAGCATACAGCTTCTTGGATGGCTTTTCAGGGTACAATCAAGTGTCCATAGCACTAGAAGACCAAGATAAGACTGCCTTCAATACCATGTGGGGAACATTCGCTTACAAGGTTATGCCGTTTGATCTTACAAATGCCCCGGCAACCTTTTAAAGATTGATATGCAGCACTTTTAAGGACTACTTGCAAAAGTGGTTGGAAGTGTTTATTGATGATCTATGTGCGCATTCTCAATGGGAAGATCATTTGAACTATTTGAGGAAGGTGTTTGAACGTTGTCGATTATATCGGATATCACTAAACCCTATGAAGTGCCAGTTCTGGGTCAAGTATGGTGTGATACTAGGACACATAGTCTCAAAAAATGGCATATCCACTGATGATAGCAAGGTCAAGTTGATCTTGGAACTACCACCGCCCACCAACTATAAAGGTGTGCAAAGGTTTATGGGTCATGTGGGTTATTATCGACGATTCATCATATTTTATGTGGAGATAGCCGACCCTTGTATAAATTGCTCATTGTCTTTGAGTGGACCAAGGAGTGTCAAGAGGCTTATGATCGTCTGAAGCAAGCCTTGGCAAGTGCACCCATTTTGAGACCCCCCAATTGGGATCTTATATTCCACGTACACATCAACGCGTCAAATTTTACCATTGGTTGTATGCTAGCCCAACCTGATGAATTCAAGTCGGACTATCCAGTTTGCTTTGCTAGTCATCAATTGAATGATGCACAGGTGAACTACACCACTATCGAAAGAGAAGGATTGGCCATGGTCTACGTAGTCAGGAAATATCGGCATTATCTCTTGGCTAACAAATTCTTATTTTTTGTGGACCATCAAGCTTTGCTATATCTGGTGAATAAACCTTGCACCATGGGAAGAATCACACATTGGCTACTATTGTTGTTGAAATTTGACTTTACTGTCACGGTAAGGAAGGGAAAACAACATGTGTTGGCCGACCACCTGTCCAAAGTTCCAAATGGAGAACCAGCCAACTGGTGTAGACGATGACCTCCCTAATGCTTGTCTATTCAAATTGGATATGATACCGGAGTGGAGTGAAGAGATTTCAGAGTATTTGGCTTATGGCTTCCCTCAAAACATACCCTTAAATAAGGATAAGATGCGAAGGCTTATCAAGCTTGCAACACCATATCAATTGATTGCCGATGAGTTGTATAGACTGGGGGCAAAGACAATGTGCTCAGAGACGATGCGTAAGGGAGGATGAATTCGTGACCATACTGGAAGAGTCTCATTCTTCAGGATAGCAGGCAGGCATTTTGCCGGAGAAATTACAGCCCGAAAGGTGCTCCAAGCTGGACTTTGATGGCCCACATTATTCGGGGATGCCAATGAGTTCGCCAAAAGATGGGAGGAATGCCAACATTTCGCGATCCCACAAAAAAGAGACAAGATGCCACTAACCCCCATCATTGTCAGGCAACCATTTGAGAAATGGGAAATAGATTTTATGGGGCCTAGAAGTCCGGCGGGTCATCCATCACAAGCCCACTACACATAATCATAGCCACTGATTATTTCACTAAGTGGGCAGAGGCCAGAACTTCAAAGAAAGCGGATGCACAAACAACTGCAAAATTTGTATATGAGCAAATCATATCACGATTTGGATGCCCATTGGCCCATGAGTGACCGCGGCTCACATTTCATTAATGAGGTGATTAATCAATTACTTGCAGGATTCTTGGTAATCCATCGTAAAATCGTCACCATACTACCCTCAAGCAAATGGTCAGACAGAAAGTACCAATAAGATTTTGAGTACCATCCTGATGAAAACTATGGAAGCAAGTCGAACAGATTGGGAGCATAAGCTTACAGCGCAGCTCTTTGGGCCTACCGCACATCCTATAAGGTGGCAATAGGTTATACTCCTTTCCGTCTAGCTTATGGTGTTGAAGCGGTTATGCCCATGGAGTATTTAGTCCCCAGTTTTTAAGAATTGCTATACAAGAATGTCGAACTGAAAATGCATTGAAAAACTAGATGAAACTCGGTTGATAGCATCACACAGACTCATGGTTGAAAAGTTACGCAGAAAACATTGGTTTGATAGAAACTTCAAGTAAAAAGAGTTAAAAACAGGAGACCTTGTCCTCATGTATGGTGTGGGAAGCGCCAGGAAAAAGAAACTAAAATACCGCGGTCTGGGACCATTTTGCGTATCAAAAATCACACCTCAAGGGTCTGCGCCCGAATAGAGACAATTGACGTAATCCAAATGGAGGTCTATGTCAATGGGAGTAAACTAAAAAATACTTTGGACCATTAACCCAGGAGATGCTCTTCCAAGAACACCTCTTAAAAAAATAGAAACAATTAGCAAAAGAAAAGATCCAGCAACAAGCGCAAGATAAGGCTAAAGCTAGGCAAGCAAAAACTAAAATGCAGAAGGACCTTATTCACGTCAACAAAGAGGATCATAACCTTGGTGGACAAAGAGGATCTAAACATTGAACCAGCAAGACTCAAGTTGGGACTCACAACAAATAAGGGCATTGCAACAAGTGTTGCATTGATAGATACGGGATCAAGCCACAACTTAATCTCATATCATACTTGGGTAGCCTTAGGCAAAACCAAACGTGGAACACACGGATGCAAAAGTTCATAGTGTGCACTTAACAACCACAAAGGCCATTGAGTATTTAAATGTTAACATTTCCATCAGTAATAATCCCTTGGTTGGAAAGGTGTTTGTAATGCCTGCACAGGTACAATGCCTGCACAGGTACAATGGAAGAGGAAATGATATTAGGACGATCCTGGATCTATGCCAACAAGTGAAATATCCAATGGGAAGACAAAACAACATCGCTAACCATCGGTACAAAATTACTGTGTCCATACCATTATGGACCTCGGCAAATCAGGGCAAACAAATCGCTGAGGAAGCGGTACTTCAGAAATTAGAATCTACAACCACCGTGTTCAAATTGCTTACACAAAGCCTAACATACAAGAGTACATTCAAATGGGTACCCAAGATTCACCCAAAGGGTCAACCTAAGAGGAAGGAACCAATTAATGATGAACGTTCTCATAAGAGAACCCAGTTCAAAAGTCAACCATTGACACCACCTAGAAAGTGGTAGAAGGTCAAGAATTTGCAGAAGCCTCATGACTGCTATCAATAGTGGATCCGAAAGGACCTACTGCGAGCACAAGGCTACTATCAAGGCAATAGAACAATATGGTTACCTAAAAGAAAATCGATGCAGACACCACAACAGGTTTGGATCAATATACAAAAGAAGGTAAGAGCTTTCAGCACGCATCAACTCCCCAAAAGGACAAACCCCCCACCTGCACTTGTGTGCAAAAGAAAGCAAATTTAGCAACTTGAGTTGAGAATGACTCAAGCAACAACAATACCCACAGTAAATAAAGAATTGAACAATATGTGTGAAGGAAAAAAACAAGGGTGTCCCCAGTATAAGCAATACATAACCAGACACCGCAATAAAAATATTTAATTGGGTGGAAGGAACACTAAAAATCTCCCAATTAGAACTAAAAAAATTTCACCAAACAATGCCTAAAAATACTAGAGAAAACCTTTGGTTTCCATGGTAAAATTAAAAGAAAAAAATCAATGCATCATCATGTGCATGTGGGTGTGTTTGAGTACAAAAAATTGATTTTATAAACTTCACGTGAAACAGCAGAAAAATACTTCACGACGTGAAGTACCCAAAATGTTTCATGACGTGAACTATTTTTTATGTTTCACGCCGTGAAGAACCTTAAACTGTTTGACGTGAACCATTTTAGTGTTTCACATCGTGAAAAAGTACAAGAAGTTCATGTCATGAAACGGTAAAAATGCAAAACCAATCACAAATTGACATGTGGATTGATCATTTAACGTAGCCGCCCTGTCCGACGGCTACGCTATAAAAGTGATTGTTATCTTAATTTCATCACTTTCACTTGTGATTTCGCGTTCTCTTTCATCGATTCCTTGCACGCTTTCGACTCTTTGCTCCTGACATCGTCTTCACGACTTCTCAAGGTGGGAGCTATACCCTTCCTTTCCTTCCTTTTTGATCCTTCATTTTCGTTGTTGTTGTTTCTTTTGAATGTATAAAGTTTTTGGGACGGGTGTTTAAAGTATATCTCTTTTGATTACTGATTCATGGACTGATAAACAAATGAAAACGTAAAATGCAAATCCTCCTTCCACGAAAAAACTGCATGAAAACATAAGGTATAGAAAACAAATAAAAGCAAGCTTCATTGTCACACAAATAAAACATAAGGTATAGACCTTCACGGGAGTACTTCACGTTCCCAAGTCTGCAACTTCACGGGGGAACTTCACGTCACCAAGACTGCAACTTCACGGGAGTACTTCACGTCGCAGAACTTCATGGGAGACCTTCACGGGGGAACTTCACGGGAGACCTTCACACGAGGGAACTTCACGGGGGAACTTCACGAGAGAACTTCACGGGAGACCTTCACGGGGGAACTTCACGTCCACAAGTCTGCAACTTCACGAGGAAACTTCACGGGAGATCTTCATGGGGGAACTTCACAGGAGAACTTCATGGGAGACCTTCACGGGGGAACTTCACGTCCTCGAGTCTGCAACTTCATGGAAACTTTTCACACCTTCAAATTCACACATTTTATTATATGGGAAGGCCATCACGAATCTTTCACTAACATACTAACACAAAAAAAGGGGGGAGGGTGGCTTCCACCAGCCATTCGTCGACTGACAATATATGCTTATACAGATGTCTATGTCAGAATATCTGAGTCCCAAGAGAAACCACCTCCAACACAAGCCAACAGTGCCACAGGGTCCCAGAGTGCCAGCAAGCTGAGGAGCAACTTCTTGGGCCCTTACGCCCGCCCAATCCTTCCAGGGAAAACTCATCAGAAGACAGGTCATTACACCACATGGGAAAATCACTCTGCAATGCCATAGTAAGGAATGTCTCCATTTGTTGGAAGATGCAAAAGTAAAGGATAAGTTGGAAAAAGTCGACCTCGGTAGAATGGCTACAATGTTACCTAGAGGGATCGACACAGACCTCTGCGTAGAATATCTCTGTACATATGACAAGCAGACAAAGAGAGGAAAAATTACAAAGACAGATGGTACCACGAAAGAACTACTCATAACAAAAGACCTTATCAGAGATGCCTTATAGCTCCCTCGGCAGTCACGGCGGCCCACAGACACACAATAGATACAATACCCATCAAGGAGATGCTAAAGAGAGATTCTTATAACTCCAATGGGGCAGAGTACAAGAACACCAAGGATGAAGCCACGGAGAAAGCTTGCAAGGCACAATGTCTTTGATGATGCAAATCAAACCAGTTGGTATAACAGGGTCAGCCTTAACAGAATTGCCAAAGCACATGAAGAAAAGGAGGACGATTGGGCCTTTTTTATGCACAAAGAAATGGAAAATTATCTCAAGGCACATCAGTCCAAGGTGTAAGATCCCTGTTCCCACCGAGCAACAGATTCGGGGTACTAGCAGCGGAAGTAGCACTTCTCGCGCGGGACAGGGGTCCCACACTCGGGGCCTCACCCACGGATATCCGGATAAGAGACTAATCCGTCGGTTGTTCCAAAACCGAACCCGGAAAAACTTCCTTTACCGAAAAGCACGGCGATTCCACCAGGATAACTTTTTACTCTAACGTAGTCAAGATCATTTCTGATCAAACTGATCCAATTGCATCTATAAGATATTTGGTCGGATCAAGGAAGAAACTTGCACTTGGATCATTGGGATCAATGCTTTTTTCCCCATTCAAGAGGCACAGCCGTTGATTCCTATCCATAGAACAATTACTGTCCGGAATTTACTTTATCTATCGTAATAACAAAAGTTGAGTCTCGATTTATGGATCCATCAGTCCAGCCTAACCCCATCCAATCCCATGGGTTAGCCAACCGCCCAACCACTGTAGTGATGGGATCCAATTTGGAATTTGGTTAGGTTTTGTCCCGGGTACCAAGGAAAGAGTTCCAAGGCCCCCTAGCCGGAATTCATGCAAACATAAAACTAGCCACACCACTTACACACCCAATATGAAATTGCCTTTTTCTTAGCATCAGCTAACTTTAAAACAATCCTTTAATGAAACCATAGTACCACTGATCACAATCTTCCAATTTATCTGGTTGATTCATAATTTCCCATCATTCCTTCATCAGAGTATCTATGGCATCATTGGCAACTAGAACGCTCACCACCTGTCCACTCAGGGGCCTTTTCAATAGTTCCTAGCCCATAATACTCGGCAATATAATCACTTATAAAAATCAAGATGGACTCTCGTTGAAGATTAGCAAGATCAACCAACAGATCCATAAAAAGAGCCATGGACTCATCCATTGAAGACTAGCAAGGTCAATCAACCAGATCCATGCCCAGTTTCAGAAAACAACTCTTACTCCTTGTTCCAATATCTTCCTCGACGCATGCGTGGGTATCCTAGGCGACCTAGAGCCCGAGCACCGTATGGTCAGCACCCTCTAGGATCCTTCGCAGGTGACCTAGCACTTCACTCATAGGCCGCTTCCTTGGTCCCTCATCCACCGTACCGGAAGCTCACCATTTTAATCAAACCGAGGCTGGTCAAGACCTCGGTCGACCTTGCTACGCGAGACGTCCTCCATTGACTCTCCGTCAGCAGTTGCAACTTTATCAGTTAGGTCTCCACGACCTTAATCACAAGATGGTCAAAATGCTTCCCCAGCATTCTTGACATAAAACAGCCATTTACAATTAGCATTTACAAACAGTTTACAAATACAATTTCTATATTAACTCTCATTTTTCCACATTATCCCTCATTAATCCACATTACTTATTTCACATTCCATTTATATGTGTACTCATCCAATCACATCATTTTCCATCTCTTCACTTCAGATTCCTTCACATCACATATCATATATTCACATCCACATCCACATCCATACATCCACATCCACATCCACATTCACATTCATACATCCATATCCACATCCATACATCCACATCCACATTCACATCCATACATCCACATCCACATCCACATTCACATCCATACATCCACATTTACATGCTTACCTCCATTTTCACATCCTCATTTATACATCCACATCACATATCCACATTCATACATACACATCCACATCTACATTCACATCCATACATCCACATCTACATGCTTACCTCCATTTTCACATCCTCATTTATACATCCACATTCCATATCCACATTCATATATACACATCCATATCCACATCCATACATCCACATCCACATGTATACATCCACTATCACGTCCTCATTCATACATCCACATCCACATACAAACATACATCCACATCCACATTCCCATTCACATCTATACATCCACATCTACATCCACATACATACATACATCCACATCCACATTCCACATTCACATCTATACAGCCACATCTACATCCACATTCACATCTATGCATATACATCTTCATGCATACATCCCTTTCCACATTCATACATCCACACTCCCATCTCCACATCCACACATCCACACTCCCATCTCCACATCCACACATCCACATACATACATCCATTTCCACATTCTCATTCATATAACCCCATATGCCTTCACATCTAATCTTTTACATCACATCCATTCTCGCCCTATCACAACCCAGATACATCTTATCCTATCACATACACTTCTTACCTCATCCCATACACATCTTATCAAATCTTAATTCATCTTATCATCTCATAACTTATTTCATAAGCATCTTATCACCTCTTGTCACATCTTATACACCTCTTATCACATCCTATCACATCTCATATCTATTTATAGAATACAAGAGAATTCTTATATTTGATATAAGATTTCTTTACACATTTATTTATGCATAAATTCTATTTAAGGAGATTAATACTTTCGAAGTAAAAATCAATCTTTTATGCATCTTCTTATGCATGAATTCAATTTGGTAGGAATTACACTTTTAGAATAAAAGAATTTCTCTTATGCATCTAAGTTATGCATAAAATCCATTTATGATGAAAATCACACTTTTAGTATAAAAGAATATCTTTTATGCATACCTCTATGCATGAAATCCAAATATAATAAAAGTCACACTTTTAAAATAAAATAATCAACTTTTATGCATACCTTTATGCATGAAATTTAAATATAATAAAAGACACACTTTTATAATAAAATAATCAACTTTTATGCATACCTCTATGCATGAAATCCAATTATGATAAAAGTAACACTTTTACAATAAAATAATCATCTTTTATGCATACATCTATGCATGAAATCCAATTATGATAAAAGTAACACTTTTATAATCAACTTTTATGCATACCTCTATGCATGAAATCCAAATATGATAAAAGTAACACTTTTATAATAAAATAATCAACTCTTATGCACACTTCTATGCATGAAATTCAATTGTGATAAAAGTAACACTTTTATAATAAAATAATCAACTTTTATGCATACCTCTATGCATGAAATCCAATTATGATAAAAGTAACACTTTTATAATAAAATAATCAACTCTTATGCATACTTCTATGCATGAAATTCAATTGTGCTAAAAGTAACACTTTTACATTAAAATAATAATCTTTTATGTATACCTCTATGCATGAAATCTAATTATGATAAAAGTAACACTTTTATGTTAAAATAATAATCTATTATGCATACCTCTATGCATGAAAATCAATTATGCATAATATAAAAATCAATTTCTCTATGAATATCTTCAATTAATCTAGGATGATAATTCCTAGAATATGGTAGGAAGTCCTCTTTTCATGCTTTGAATGAAATTATTTTATGCGTAATTTTTATAAAAATTTTGCCATAGCTCCGCTGCTATGACTGATAAATCTCAAATTTTTCTAAGGGATAAAGCTTATCATTAAGAATTAATTAGAATGATCCCTAATTGGATCAATAATCCATAATGGATTGAATCATTAATATTCATGAAATACATAAACTAAAAGCATAGAAAAAAGCCATTAATTTGATCTTAAGTATAGATTAATCTTGGATTAAGGAAAAGCTTTATGAAAAGCTTCATTTGGATTGAGAATGGGTCATGAGTATGACCATTTCTTGAGTGAGAGAGAGAAATTTCATAAAAACCATTTGAATTAAGTATAAAAAGAAATTTATGTAATTCTTAACTATCATTAATCAATTAACTTCAATAGCATTCATCAAATTATGTAACTCTTCACTACCATTCATCAATTAACTTCAATAACATTCAAAAACCATTCTAATTAAGCTTCTCAAGCTTGAGAGGGGTTGAGAAGAGAGAAACATTGAGAAATTATAGAAAATGATCAAAATTCACTAATTACCTTACAAATTGCTTGATTCTTTGTTCACGGTAGAGGCCCCCAACCAATCAATTGGTTAAGTATGTTGATGGAGCCACCAATGGGGATTGAAGAAAGAGGGAAGCTCCAAAAACTAGTGAATTATTAATGAATTCACAGTTCTTGGCTTAGGTGGAGTAGAGTAACGATGCATAAACACTATATATTTTTCAACAAGGGGTAGGCTTCTATTTATAGGAAAAATTGAGCTCCTAACCAAACAAACTGATTCTAGAATTTTCCAAATCAGTTTGGTCAATTTTTGACCATTTTTAGGTCAGTTAAGCTAACTTTTTGGAACTAGACTTGAATGAGGAGAGAGGAGAGATGAAATATCTCAAATTTTATGAGTTTAAAACTCATTCAAGCATGTGAAATATGCACCTCCTTTAAAGAACTCCCCTTCCTTACATATGTGTCAAAATGGAATCATTATACCCAAATATCTCATATTTTTAATATTGCTCATAGTTTTTTACTAATAAACCTTGTACATTTTCAACTCTTCATCTTATGTGAAATATGCACCTCCTTTAAAGAACTCCTCTTCCTTACATATGTGTCAAAATGGAATCATTATACCCAAAATATCTCATATTTTTAATATTGTTCATAGTTTTTTACTAATAAACCTTGTACATTTTCAACTCTTCATCTTATGTGAGCATTTACTCATTTTTGGATACCCAAAATATCTCATATTTTTAATATTGCTCATAGTTTTTTTACTAATAAACCTTGTACATTTTCAACTCTTCATCTTATGTGAGCATTTACTCATTTTTGGGTATCTTCTTTTACTAATTGGATTTATCTCCTCCCTACACATGGATTGATGCTATTGGCCCATAGGAACCTTAATTGGACCATAATCCAAAATTTTTTGAAAATCTAGACCCTTAGGCTAAGGTCCTTTATACACATTTCTAATTAATTCCAATTGCACATTGGAAAATTCTTTTTGAATTTCTGTTTCAGGGGAATTCATCTTAATTATAAGAGATATTTTTCTATCCAAAAATATTCAAAATCTGAATATTCTCTCTCTAGATTAAAATAGCTAGAAACAAGGTCTTTATATTTCTGAAGAGGGATTGATTACAGGGGAAGATACTAGACATTAAAAAGGGGGTGGGGGAGGAATCTTACATTCTACCCCACTTAAAAAACGCGAGATGACCTCATCTCGCAAACTAGGGTAATTTCGCAAGATGCACGAATATGAGACTTAGAGAAAAATTTTAATCAAGATTAACCACCAAAAAAAGTCTCAAAGAGAGCAAGATAAGAACAAGATTTAAACTTTATTCATTCTCGGAACTTATACAGTAAAGATAGAAGAACTCTTTACACTTCCATAAGCCCGTCCATCATATGGTCACAAAAGCAGCACTCACAAGCTGCACAAGTATAAGGTAACTCATCTATGGGAATAATTCTGTTGGTTATTGCCGCACCTATCTCAATGGTATGAGGTGATCTAACAAAAGAACCTCTGAGAGGCAAGCCAAAAACGGGGTAAAGGCATATCTTCTCATGAGGAAGAAAACACGCCAGTAAGAAGACCCGCTCAGAAAACCCAAGATGCCTTGATCTCATGACGCAGTAGTATCGGGGACCCAAACCCAAAGCTTCAATAACCATGGCTAAGCGGACATTGTTACGAAAGTGCTGCTGACCCCAGGGTGTTATCCTAGTTATGTCTTGATAGGTCCGCCATTTGGTCTGAGCTACAGAAGTTCCCAAGTGAGGGAAAAGTGAGCGCTCATACTGTTCTATAAAATCCTTCTTCACAGACTCACTTGCGTCTTGAAGGTGAGGAATCATTATGGATAAAACTAATTCTTGTTGCCAAGCCATGAAGGAGATTAAGAAAGAAAGGAGATCGATGGAAGTAAGATTACTGTGAGCGACACGTAAAAGTTATGACTTATATAAAGGAAGGAACTAGCATAACTTAGAAGCCAACGGTATCTTGCCACTGAAGTTTTTCCGTCTTTCCATGATTTGGGTTTGGCACATATTTCTATGAAATACATTAAGAACTTTGAGATGAGGAGGTAAAAGAAGCTTGTAGGCTAAGTCACCTACTTTTATTAAATTCAGATATAAGGCTCACAATATCTGGGGGATAACTTCTTATACTCCCCAAGAGATAAAGAACTTCTTTTGGGCCGTACTCGAATGAAAACCAAAATCTTGGTATCCAAAACACCGATTTTCACTTCTGAACTCATTGTTCTGAATCCTTAAAACAGGCGTGACTCTTGAGAAGTATTCTAGGGAGAGGGTCTTCCTTTTTTTAAACAGAATCTTTCTTTTATTTTAGAGAGGGAATAATTATAAGATCAAAAAGGGATATTCTTACTCCTGTATACCTCGAAGGCTGGGGAGGAATGTTACATTCTACCCCACTTAAAAAGTGCGAGATGTCCTCATCTCGTAAGGTAGAGGACAACTCTTTTTCTTAAGATCCAATTTTATTCTGGGGTTTCTTATATTCTGGTCAACCCAACAGAATACTGGGATAAATATCCCTTAGAACTCATCATTAAATAACAATTCATTGAGATCATATCATTCATATCTTTAACATGATAATGGTCCATTAGACCAAAAAATTTCCTTCTGAACATTCCTCCACGGGAATTTTCAGTCAAGTAAGTTCTCAATTTGTCATCCCTTAACTTGATCTAACGGTCAAGTGTTAACAGTAGCAATTTGACAGCACAATCCACTAATCTCATAGTGATTTGCTGAAATTATTATCGTCATTTATCATCACCACAGGGACTCGTCCCATTCATCCTCATTGTAGTTTTGCTCAGGTTATTATATTTCAACTAAATTTCAAAAATTATCATTTTTCAATCAGAATCCAAATCAATTCATCAGTTCTCAAACAAAATTAAAATCATATCAACCACATTCGAAATCATCATCTGGATAGCATTAACGCTTATAATTTCAAGTCTTGGATTTACTCGTATATACTGCCGGTAAAGAGCTGCAGTTATATCCTCGATATATACGGGTCGTCATAATACTTGGAACTATAAGGTAAATACCATCATGTCTAGGCCTCAAGCAAGTCAAGGTTCCATACAATTGCGGTACTTCCATTTGCAGACCCAATTACTAATTTATGAATTTTCAGATTGAATATCAATTTGTATGAATTATATCACACAATTACAACCTTTTTGTGTTTCTTGATAAATTTTTGACATATTTGTCTTCTCAGTTGATCTTTTAATCGCTCTGATACCAACTGTAAGATCCCTGTTCCCACCGAGCAACGGATTCGGGGTACTAGCAGTGGAAGTAGCACTTCTCGTGCGGGACAGGGGTCCCACACTCGGGGCCTCACCCACGGATATCCGAATAAGAGACTAATCCGTCGATTGTTCCAAAACCGAACCCGGAAAAACTTCCTTTACCGGAAAGCACGGCGATTCCACGAGGATAACTTTTTACTCTAATGTAGTCAAGATCATTTCTGATCAAACTGATCCAATTGCATCTATAAGATATTTGGTCGGATCAAGGAAGAAACTTGCACTTGGATCATTGGGATCAACGCTTTTTTCCCCATTCAAGAGGCACAGCCGTTGATTCCTATCCATAGAACAATTACTGTCCGGAATTTACTTTATCTATCGTAATAACAAAAGTTGAGTCTCGATTTATGGATCCATCAGTCCAGCCTAACCCCATCCAATCCCATGGGTTAGCCAACCGCCCAACCACTGTAGTGATGGGATCCAATTTGGAATTTGGTTAGGTTTTATCCCGGGTACCAAGGAAAGGAATTCCAAGGCCCCCTAGCCGGAATTCATGCAAACATAAAACTAGCCACACCACTTACACACCCAATATGAAATTACCTTTTTCTTAGCATCAGCTAACTTTAAAACAATCCTTTAATGAAACCATAGTACCACTGATCACAATCTTCCAATTTATCTGGTTGATTCATAATTTTCCATCATTCCTTCATCAGAGTATCTATGGCATCATTGGCAACTAGAACGCTCACCACCTGTCCACTCATCAGGGGCCTTTTCAATAGTTCCTAGCCCATAATACTCGGCAATATAATCACTTATAAAAATCAAGATGGACTCTCGTTGAAGATCAGCAAGATCAACCAACAGATCCATAAAAAGAGCCATGGACTCATCCATTGAAGACTAGCAAGGTCAATCAACCAGATCCATGCTCGGTTTCAGAAAACAACTCTTACTCCTTGTTCTAATATCTTCCTCGATGCATGCGTGGGTATCCTAGGCGACCCAGAGCCCGAGCACCGTATGGTCAGCACCCTCTAGAATCCTTTGCAGGTGACCTAGCGCTTCACTCATAGACCGCTTCCTTGGTCCCTCATCCACCGTACCGGAAGCTCACCATTTTAATCGAACCGAGGCTGGTCAAGACCTCGGTCGATCTTGCTACGCGAGACGTCCTCCATTGACTCTCCGTCATCAGCAGTTGCAACTTTATTAGTTAGGTCTCCACGACCTTAATCACAAGACGGTCAAAATGCTTCCCCAGCATTCTTGACATAAACCAGCCATTTACAATTAGCATTTACAAACAGTTTACAAATACAATTTCTATATTAACTCTCATTTTTCCACATTATCTCTCATTAATCCACATTACTTATTCCACATTCCATTTATATGTGTACTCATCCAATCACATCATTTTCCATCTCTTCACTTCAGATTCCTTCACATCACATATCATATATTCACATCCATATCCACATCCATACTTCCACATCCACATCCACATCCACATTCACATCCATACATCCACATCCACATTCACATCCATACATCCATATCCACATCCATACATCCACATCCACATCCACATCCACATTCACATCCATACATCCATATCCACATCCACATTCACATCCATACATCCACAACTACATGCTTACCTCCATTTTCACATCCTCATTTATACATCCACATCACATATCCACATTCATACATACACATCCACATCTACATTCACATCCATACATCCACATCTACATGCTTACCTCCATTTTCACATCCTCATTTATACATCCACATCCCATATCCACATTCATACATACACATCCATATCCACATCCATACATCCACATCCACATGTATACATCCACTATCACGTCCTCATTCATACATCCACATCCACATACAAACATACATCCACATCCACATTCCCATTCACATCTATACATCCACATCTACATCCACTATCACGTCCTCATTCATACATCCACATCCACATACAAACATACATCCACATCCACATTCCCATTCACATCTATACATCCACATCTACATCCACATACATACATACATCCACATCCACATTCCACATTCACATCTATACAGCCACATCTACATCCACATTCACATCTATGCATATACATCTTCATGCATACATCCCTTTCCACATTCATACATCCACACTCCCATCTCCACATCCACACATCCACACTCCCATCTCCACATCCACACATCCACAAACATACATCCATTTCCACATTCCCATTCATATAACCCCATATGCCTTCACATCTAATCTTTTACATCACATCCATTCTCGCCCTATCACAACCCATATACATCTTATCCTATCACATACACTTCTTACCTCATCCCATACACATCTTATCAAATCTTAATTCATCTTATCATCTCATAACTTATTTCATAAGCATCTTATCACCTCTTGTCACATCTTATACACCTCTTATCACATCCTATCACATCTCATATCTATTTATAGAATACAAGAGAATTCTTATATTTGATATAAGATTTCTTTACACATTTATTTATGCATAAATTCTATTTAAGGAGATTAATACTTTCGAAGTAAAAATCAATCTTTTATGCATCTTCTTATGCATGAATTCAATTTGGTAGGAATTACACTTTTAGAATAAAAGAATTTCTCTTATGCATCTAAGTTATGCATAAAATCCATTTATGATGAAAATCACACTTTTAGTATAAAAGAATATCTTTTATGCATACCTCTATGCATGAAATCCAAATATAATAAAAGTCACACTTTTAAAATAAAATAATCAACTTTTATGCATACCTTTATGCATGAAATTCAAATATAATAAAAGTCACACTTTTATAATAAAATAATCAACTTTTATGCATACCTCTATGCATGAAATCCAATTATGATAAAAGTAACACTTTTACAATAAAATAATCATCTTTTATCCATACATCTATGCATGAAATCCAATTATGATAAAAGTAACACTTTTATAATCAACTTTTATGCATACCTCTATGCATGAAATCCAAATATGATAAAAGTAACACTTTTATAATAAAATAATCAACTCTTATGCACACTTCTATGCATGAAATTCAATTGTGATAAAAGTAACACTTTTATAATAAAATAATCAACTTTTATGCATACCTCTATGCATGAAATCCAATTATGATAAAAGTAACACTTTTATAATAAAATAATCAACTCTTATGCATACTTCTATGCATGAAATTCAATTGTGCTAAAAGTAACACTTTTACATTAAAATAATAATCTTTTATGTATACCTCTATGCATGAAATCTAATTATGATAAAAGTAACACTTTTATGTTAAAATAATAATCTATTATGCATACCTCTATGCATGAAAATCAATTATGCATAATATAAAAATCAATTTCTCTATGAATATCTTCAATTAATCTAGGATGATAATTCCTAGAATATGGTAGGAAGTCCTCTTTTCATGCTTTGAATGAAATTATTTTATGTGTAATTTTTATAAAAATTTTGCCATAGCTCCGCTGCTATGACTGATAAATCTCAAATTTTTCTAAGGGATAAAGCTTATCATTAAGAATTAATTAGAATGATCCCTAATTGGATCAATAATCCATAATGGATTGAATCATTAATATTCATGAAATACATAAACTAAAAGCATAGAAAAAAGCCATTAATTTGACCTCAAGTATAGATTAATCTTGGATTAAGAAAAAGCTTTATGAAAAGCTTCATTTGGATTGAGAATGGGTCATGAGTATGACCATTTCTTGAGTGAGAGAGAGAAATTTCATAAAAACCATTTGAATTAAGCATAAAAAGAAATTTATGTAATTCTTAACTATCATTAATCAATTAACTTCAATAGCATTCATCAAATTATGTAACTCTTCACTACCATTCATCAATTAACTTCAATAACATTCAAAAACCATTCTAATTAAGCTTCTCAAGCTTGAGAGGGGTTGAGAAGAGAGAAACATTGAGAAATTATAGAAAATGATCAAAATTTACTAATTACCTTACAAATTGCTTGATTCATTGTTCACGGTAGAGGCCCCCAACCAATCAATTGGTTAAGTATGTTGATGGAGCCACCAATGGGGATTGAAGAAAGAGGGAAGCTCCAAAAACTAGTGAATTATTAATGAATTCACAGTTCTTGGCTTAGGTGGAGTAGAGTAACGATGCATAAACACTATATATTTTTCAACAAGGGGTAGGCTTCTATTTATAGGAAAAATTGAGCTCCTAACCAAACAAACTGATTCTAGAATTTTCCAAATCAGTTTGGTCAATTTTTGACCATTTTTAGGTCAGTTAAGCTAACTTTTTGGAACTAGACTTGAATGAGGAGAGAGGAGAGATGAAATATCTCAAATTTTATGAGTTTAAAACTCATTCAAGCATGTGAAATATGCACCTCCTTTAAAGAACTCCCCTTCCTTACATATGTGTCAAAATGGAATCATTATACCCAAATATCTCATATTTTTAATATTGCTCATAGTTTTTTACTAATAAACCTTGTACATTTTCAACTCTTCATCTTATGTGAAATATGCACCTCCTTTAAAGAACTCCTCTTCCTTACATATGTGTCAAAATGGAATCATTATACCCAAAATATCTCATATTTTTAATATTGTTCATAGTTTTTTACTAATAAACCTTGTACATTTTCAACTCTTCATCTTATGTGAGCATTTACTCATTTTTGGATACCCAAAATATCTCATATTTTTAATATTGCTCATAGTTTTTTTACTAATAAACCTTGTACATTTTCAACTCTTCATCTTATGTGAGCATTTACTCATTTTTGGGTATCTTCTTTTACTAATTGGATTTATCTCCTCCCTACACATGGATTGATGCTATTGGCCCATAGGAACCTTAATTGGACCATAATCCAAAATTTTTTGAAAATCTAGACCCTTGGGCTAAGGTCCTTTATACACATTTCCAATTAATTCCAATTGCACATTGGAAAATTCTTTTTGAATTTCTGTTTCAGGGGAATTCATCTTAATTATAAGAGATATTTTTCTATCCAAAAATATTCAAAATCTGAATATTCTCTCTCTAGAATATTTTCTCTCTCTAGATTAAAATAGCTAGAAACAAGGTCTTTATATTTCTGAAGAGGGATTGATTACAGGGGAAGATACTAGACATCAAAAAGGGGGTGGGGGAGGAATCTTACACAAGGTCAGCAACCCATACCTGTTAACACAAATACTTAACCATGTGGCACAACGGCCAGTAAAAGATGAACCAAAGGAAAACCTGTCGCTAGCCCTGATCCCCAGTCAACCTGCCAAAGCTACTGGAAGGGTGGATGAAGGACAAGCAGTGCTAATGGAGATAGAATAGCTCATAAAGTCAATTCAAAAAGATCGAAAGAAGAAGACTGACAAAAGGATGAGAGGACTACTAGTGGATGTCACCACAGAATCTCAACAATTGGAAGTGGCTATGGCATCAGAAGATAAAGATATACCAAGAGGCTCTCCAAGAAAAACTACAAAGCCCTACTATGAAGGAACAACACCAACAAGTCTCCCCTCCAATGAGCCCTGCACGATAAATATTCAAAGACCTCTCCTTTGCTAAAGGATTCACAACTAGCGGAGATGCACACAAAGGAAGCTAGAGAACAAACACTTAAAGATCATACTTTGGAAAGACCAGTACACGAGGAGGCATTAGTTGCACAACAAGATTTAGTGATGCTAGCAGAATCTAGTAAGAGGCCACACTCCCCAGAAATGTCCATGCCAAGCAAACAAAGAAGATTGGATGAAGACGAGCCACTGACGCATCTTGGTTCCTTCAAGGAGATGGATTCTCAACAATTCCTCCAGGATACCTTGGAAGGCCTTGACACACTCCTCAATGATCCCCATACAAAAATAGGTGCGGCCACTAGTACCAATTGGGAATAGGAATAGAAGGTATGGCGTTGCCATTTGTTGACAGCACACATGCTGCACGACAGGAATGCCAGCCTATGGAATCAACTACAAGAGGCCAATGCCCAAACACAAAATGCCAGCCTATGGAATCAACTACAAGAGGCCAATGCCCAAACACAAAATGTGAAAGATACCTTGGTGGCCGCAGAGGAAACTCATAAAGAAGTAATCATAAGGAGTTTACAAGTTGTAGAACAACAGGAAACAAGATACAGCGCATTGGAGAGCAACAACTTGGTTTTGAGTCAAACCATTATACAAAAAATAAATGAGAATACTGACTTGAATGCAAGGCTGGAGCAAGCAAAGGAGCAGATACAAAAGGAGATAGCTCACACAAAGGGCCTAACAAGTAGGCATGCTAAGGAAATGGAGGAGTACCAGGAGAGCGCAAAGCATATTGTGGATATGCTTCGACACAATAGATAGAGCTCCTCACAACAGGAACGAGAGCAGGTTAACAAAGCACATGCAAAAAAACTAAAGGCTCTCAATGAAATAAGCATATTGCGGATATGCTTCGACACAATAGATAGAGCTCCTCACAACCAACCTCAAAGAAGAACAAGAAAGAGTACAAGGACTGCAACAGGAACGAGAGCAGGTTAACAAAGCACATGCAAAAAAACTAAAGGCTCTCAATGAAATAATCATCATGAACCAAACAGCGGCGCAAGAAGCCAAGAAAAAATATCACAACTAGAAAACCAATTACAGGATGCACAAAGATTGGCAACACAACAGGTAGTTCAAATTACTGACACCAATCAAAGAGAAGCTACTGCACCAGAAGAGCACAAGAAGTGGCAACAAGAAGATTCAAAGCGCTAGATGCTAAACGGATGATCAGAGAAATAGTCATTTCTACTACAGAGCTTAGCAATGCTGATATCCGCATGCAAGAACTGGCCCGCCAACTAGCCACATAGGAAAAAAGTCAAAGACCGAAGCCCACAGATGACTTATGTACCCTCCTTGAGCGCGTCTCGGAATTGGGACAATTGCCAGTAACTCCTCGGGCCCCTTCTCAAACTCCTTCTACTTCTTCACAAGCTAGATGCATCTACTCTTCCTTCTCCCCACCAGAATTAGAATTTCCCACTAACACTCTCGCCCCCCGACGAGATATTGGCACCTATCCATCTCCACCAAGGCAACCTCAGGAGGTACTTAATCTGCCTCCAGTTGATAATATTACACCTTACACTAACAATAATGTTTTGGATTCCATGACGGCTGCAGAATATGAAGAATTCATACAACAAGGCAATCCACTGTTAAAGCCAGAGCTTATGTTCAATGCCTTGATGCAGATTACCTCGTTCAATCCTACAAGCAAGATTCTCCCACAGGCACATTTTGCGGTCACCCCCACTCGGCAACATTATGTGCTGTACCCTCTCCAGGCCACTCGTCCAGAATTATAGGAATTACTGCCATTGGCTGGAGAAGGAACATTATGGTCCAATGTGGTAAAACACACGAAGCTGGCAAACCCACATCTCTCAGACTTGTTGGAAATTCACCTAGTCACTTTTATGGGGTCAGTTATTCTTTATAGAAGATGGAGGAGGAAACATCCACCAGTGCACACTAGAGGTGGATACACTACCATACACACAAATGAAGAGGCACCACAACTGCACGATTTTGGAGTGCAACCTTCATGGAGAAAGGAATTTCTAACAGTCACTAAATACAGTAGCATTTACATGAGTGCGCCACCAACATTATGAGTGGATCTACTCTAGATGCCTATCAAGAGGAGGTGGACACCGCTAGAGTTTCAAGCAGCAAAAGAGAGGGATTCTCATATCTGCTATAATTTTCCAATATTTAACCCAACAACATTTGCCAGTATTTAGGCACAAAGACCAACTACTCAATTGGATCAGAACTTGGTGAAATATACTAGATCCTGCAATTATAGCGAGTGTCAGGTTCATGAAGTTATTAGTGGTTCTGATAGACCAACCTAGAGAACCTTATGATGGCTACAAGGCTCAGCATCTACAATTCAACATGAACAAAGGGCCAACAAACAGAGGTATAATAATATATTACCATCATCTAAGATGTCTTCCAGGTTATATGCACATAACAATTGAAGACATGATCGACAACACCGGGTTTCGGAAGTCCCATTCGGCATTCCAGCACACACTGAGGAAACTCCAGTCTCACCGCAATTTCTATCGCCATGAATTCGGTGACCAGGTCTTTAGACCTCAGTAAACAGGTTCTGAGGACAGAACCTACTTCAAGAAAGGGGGAATGTTAATCCCATTTGGATTAACACCATGATCCTCAATTAAGGACATTAATAAGTGTTATGTAAAGGCATATGTAAAGGCACTATAAAGGTTGTACATTATGAGACATTGGCCACCCAAGGCCTAGTTAGTAAGTTTTGGGCGCTCAAGTGTGAATAAGGGCTAATTGTATATAAGGTATTTTCTCATAATGAAAGGACACAATCCCCTTTGTGCTATTGAGAGCTCTTCCCTTGTACTTGTGAGAGAGTGAGGAGTGAGAGCATTCTAGCATTGTGCCTTTCTCATGCTTGTGTGTTTATGCTTGTATGAGAGGGTGAGAGAGAGTGTGATTGGCCTATGTGATGGTGTGAGCAGCTCCATGGTGGCAGTGAGGAGGTGGAGCTTGGAGTTTGGAGCATATATGCGAGCTTGGAGGCTTCAAGAGACACGAGCTCAAAGCATTGGTATAAGTACCCCACGACTGTTGTGTTTCATTGCTCATCCATTAGGTGAATGTGTAGAGTTCCCTCTTGGAGGTGTGGTTTAGCATAACAATGTCAAAAGGCAATTGAAGCATAGTAGGTATGAATGTTATCCTGGGAATAAAGACCCTGTCTCCAATGTTTATACGTGTAATGATTTCTGCTTCTATCACCTTTGAGTGAAATTGCTTGCATACCAGTCTGGTACCATTACAAAGTCCCCGTCGAGGTCCCAAGGGCTAGGTCACCGTCCCCTTCGGATTAGGGATATGCAAGTTGTCCCGACCCCAATCATGGATCACCCGCCGAGCTTCCCTCAACCAAGGCCTTCCAATGAGCAAGCTATAGGCCCCTCTAACTAGTGGGAGTTCTAATACCACAAAATTCATTTCAAATACTAATCCCTCAAAAGTGATCGAAACTTGCCTGACTAGTTCCAAGGGCATCACTTCTCGGTAATTTAGAGACCCAAGACTTTCCTAGTAGCTTCAGGCATGATGTTAACACAAGAACCACCATCCACCACAATGGTCTCTGCAATTTGAGTTCCTCCCATGGAGACTATCACCCTTGGGCTTCGATGATCGACCACTCCTGGGACAGTGAGGCATACCCTTGCTTGCTGCCTATGCCGTCGCCCACTACTACTAGGTGTGGCTTCACCCCTAGTTGCCTTCCAATCCATCCAATTTTGGATCAATCCTAGAAGTCGCTCTCCTATTTCTTGGCTCAAACCACATAATTGAAGAAGGTTGATTTCCACCTTTGCTCCTGCCAACGCTTCCTCCTAACCTAAATTACTAACCTTGGGTTGGGTAGATCCGTCACCCGCATTTAAAGGTATGGTGGTTGGGGGAATGACCAAGGTAGGCGCTGCTTCCTTCTCCATGGGTGGTGTTTGAGTGAATTCTTCTACAACCTTCTTATAAGCTTGTTCCACAATGGATAGGTGAACTGCACCATCAAGAGGAGTTGGTGACTTTGGAGCTCCTTGGGACCGGGTGACGGCCGCCACTATTGGAGTGCCAGCAGTGGGAGGTGGCAACACAACCACTATTGGAATGTCAACAGTGGGAGGTGGCATTACAACTTCCACCATGTTAACCAGTGGAGTTATAGGACAATCCCGGGTGTAGTGGTCTCGGCTCTCCGAGCAATATAGGCATGGGGGCAAGCCCTTTGGTACAGTGCATTGAGCTTGCATGTGGTCGCTCCCCCCTAACGATAGCATGTGGCCGCTCCCCCCCTAACGATAGCATATAAGAGGTCGGGTGGGGTTGTTGGGAGGACGGCGATTGGCAAACCTTTGGTTGGGCCTGGCCCCATATGTGTTGTTAGCAGCTAGAGGTACTGGAGGAGCAGCCACATAGACCACTAGGGTGGGTTTTGATAGACTTGGGGTGTTTGTGGGACCGGCACAAGTGAGAAGTACAGCTGATAGGTTGGGAGAGTGCTTGCTTGATATGGGATTTGAATAGGCAGGGGGTTGTATGTTAGGGTTACTCCCGAGATGAGGGGTATTGGTGTATGCTACCGTGGCTACTTGAGCTCCGTGCACTGAGATGATGTGGCCTGGGGCTATGGAGGGGTTTGTACAAAAGTAGCCATGACAGGGTTAATATAAGCTTGGGACTGGGGGGTAGCTACTCCAGCTGATTGAGGGTTCAAGAAGGGTGTTGGGTTTGGTTGGTGGTTAGGGGCCTAGGAAGAAGTTGAAGCACTATTGGTTGGGGTATGTAGTCTTTGGCAAAGGGATTAAGCGGGATAGCACCTTGCTTAAGTTGTTGTTGCATAAGGTGAAGTCCCTTGAGGTAGTAACACTCCTTGTCCTCATGACCTGCCTTCTTTGAGCAAAATGAGAAATATTTCTTGGTAGGACAATCATTTGGAAGATGGCCTTGAGAGATACATACTAAGCACCATGGTCTCGTCTTGGGGTCTTTGACCATGAGCAGCTCGATCTCCTTCCTCAGTGCTGCCACGACCGTGTCCTCTTGTTGTGACCTTTTGAAATCTTCAAGATTCTTCTTGAGCTTGGCTAGCTCCTCCATGGAAAAACACATGATGCCATAGCAGCACCTCTGTACTTGGCCTCTGTACTAGATAGAGCAACCGTAGGCTGCTTCTTGCTGCTCCAAGTCACAGCAGCACTCCTCCCCAAAGAAAACATGAAGCCACTAGTAGATCTTCTATATGAGATACTACCAGCATCTGTGTACCCATGTACACATATCTCTGTCCCAGTTTCATAAAATAGTCCACAATGCAAAGTAGACCTCACATACCTCAGTATGCGTCTCAATGCATCCAAATGCGGCTTCCGAGGAACCTGCATAAACTGACTCACCAACCCAACAGCATAGCTCAAATTTGGCCTGGTGATCATCATGTAGATCAAGCTTCCTACTATGTGCCTATACATAGTAGGATCCTCCAAAATCTCTCCTGAATCCAATGGCAGATAGATAGGCTTACAGCATGTCATACCATACTTGGACAACATGTCCAAACCATACTATCTCTGTAGTAATCCAATACCATGTGGTGACCTAATCACCTCAATACCCAAGAAATATCT
The DNA here is from genome assembly GCF_041138505.1 of Cibotium barometz. Classification (NCBI taxonomy): domain Eukaryota; kingdom Viridiplantae; phylum Streptophyta; class Polypodiopsida; order Cyatheales; family Cibotiaceae; genus Cibotium; species Cibotium barometz. The sequence continues at coordinate 40,504,948 of NC_141057.1, read as the reverse complement.
GAGCTCCCCCAGATCCTTCATCGCAAACTTCTGTCTAAGCAAGATCTTTACATCAAAGATCTCTGCATCATGGTCCCCCGTAATTCATCTACATAGATGACAACAAGCACAACCCCTCTATCACCGTGTCTCACATACAACGAGAAATCTGCATTGGCTACATGAAAGCCAATAGTGACAAGATATTCAAAAATCTTGTCAGACCATGCTCTTGGTGCTTGTTTTAAGCCATACAAGGCTTTCTTCAACCTGCACACATGCTCGGGGTGACTCACAGGTGGCTGCAACATATACACCTCTTCGTGCAAATCCCCATGCAAGAATGCATTCTTTACATCCATCTGATGTAAAGACCATTTCTTTGATGCAGCCACTGCTATCACAACTCTCACTGTTGCCATCTTGGCAACTGGGCTGAAAGTTTCCTCATAATCAATGCCATATGTCTGCGCATATCCTTTGGCTACCAATCTAGCCTTGTACCTGCTTATGCTTCCATCACTATTATGTTTTACTTTGTACACCCACTTGCATCCAATGGCTTTCTTGCCTTCAGGCAATTGCACTAAATCCCAAGTCTTATTTCCATATAGTGCATCCATCTCCTCTTCCATAGCTTTCTCCCAACACACATTTCCAACAACCTCATCAATGCATGTGGACTCTACAACTTGCACAACCTTTTCCATGTATACATAGTGATGTGCCACATAACCATCATAGGTAAACCTCTGCTGCATAGGATTTTTCACTCTCCTAGATCTTCGCAGCTTTGCATTCATGGCTTCCATAGCCTTCTTTACACCAGGTGTTCTCATAGCTGGGATCCCAAGCTCCTCATCAAGGCTCATCTCTGAGCCACTAGACTCTCCATCAACATAAGAATGCCCTGTAGAAATGTCAGGCATACTAAGAGGCTCAACCACTTTCTCTTTGCCTTTATGTGATATACTAATCACATTTGCAGGATTGGTATTATGACGCAGCTTGCCACTCCATGGTCTATCAACAACTGAACCACTAGATGAGGACTCTCCTGGTCCAGTCAAAGACTGTGATTGCTTACTTGCATTCTGTGCAACCACATTTCCACTCACATCAGCCCCAACAGGTTCTTTTTCAGCAACATACCAGCTGCTCATCTCATCAAAGACAACATCCCTGCTTACCCTCAACTCACATGTAGCAGGGTTATAACATCTGTATCCCTCAACTCACATGTAGCAGGGTTAGTTATAACACCTGTATCCCTTTTGCTCAAGGGAATATCCAATAAACACACATTTTTTCAGCTTTTGGATCCAGCTTAGTTCTCAGCTCATCTGGCACATGCACATATGCAATGCATCCAAAAACTTTTAGATGAGACAAATCAGGTTTTCTGCCAGTAAACCTCTCCTCTGGAATTACATCATGTATGGCTACAGTTGGAGTCCTGTTCATGATGTAAACTGCTGTAGAAACAGCCTCAGCCCAATAGCTATGCGGCATATTCTTTTCTTCCATCAATGCTCGCGCAATCTCAGCAATGTGCTTGTTTTTTTGCTCAGCAACTCCATTTTGCTGCGGAGTGTATCTGCATGTAAACTGTCTCCGAATACCATTTTTCTTCAAAAATTCAGAGAACTCATTGGAGAAGTACTCTCCCCCTCCATTTGACCTCAGGCACTTTACATATTTTCCTATTTGCTTTTCAACCCATAACTCTGAAATTATGAAAATGAGTGAACACCTCACCCTTCTCCTTCATGAAGTATACCCACACTTTCCTTGTGTGGTCATCAATAAATGTCACATAATACCTACAGCCTCCCATAGACATGGTCTTCGTAGGACCCCATACATCTGAATGCATGACATCTAGTGCAGTTTTGCTCACATATCTGTTACGTGGAAATACATGCTTTGTTTGCTTTCCAAATTAGCATGCCTCACATATTCTCTGCATACCTTCAACTTTAAACTTTGGCAGCCTTGTCATGATTCCTTTAGTCTGCATAGACTTCATTCTCTGCACATTCACATGTCCAATTCTTTTATGCCAAATGCCTGTCTCCAACAATTCTTGAACCATTTGCAAACATTGTAGCACTCACTTCAGGCATGTTTACATTCAACGTGAACATTCTGCACACTCTCTTGCCTTTTGCAAACCAACTTGCACTTGTCTTTAAGAGTCTTCAAAATAACAATCATCAGGGTTAAACCGAACCTGCAAACCCTGCTCAATCATCTGGCTAACTGAAACCAGATTCTTTGTTATGTTCAAAATATGAAGTACATCTGCAAGGTACTTCACTTTGCCATCCTGCATGGACAATGGCACATCTTCAACATGGGCAATTGGATGAGTAGTGTCATCTCTTGTTTCCACAAAACCTGGTCTTTCAAGGTTTTTCATCTTCTTAAACCACTCCCCATGACTTGTCATGTGGTTCGAAGCACCTGAATCAACGTACCATACATCATCTTTATGTGCTACTTCAACATTTTTAGACATGGCATTAACGACATGCTGCATAACAAACAACCTTTCATTATCCTCATTGTTTCTGCTCGAGGATGCATAGTTGTTTTGCTGTAATTTCCCATTTTGCATGTCAGCCTGCTTCTTATAACAATCTGCCTGCACATGTCCAGGCTTACCACACAATAAAAGCATCCACGTGTATCATTATACTGCCTTTGCCAATTTCCACGACCTCTTTGACTCCCCCTGCCTCTCTGAATTGGCCTCTTCCACCTGCATGTTATTGTTGTGAATTCTGGGACTGTTGTTGTTGCTGCTGGCCATAATTTTGATTATCTGTTCAGCCACCTCCTTAACCGCGTCCACGGCCTCCTCTGCCTCGTCCTCTTCCTGAACTTGTGTAGAAGGCATGTTGCTCTGAACTGTTTTTGTTTTGTGAAGACTGTTGGTCTTCACCCAAGCTCTTCTCTTCTACAATCAACATAGACACCAAATCTATATTTTCCCGAGTCTGAATAGACGTCTTGAATGCCTTGTATTGTGGCCCGAGACCACGTAGACAAACTTCCACCTTATCATCATCATCTACTGAAACACCAATAAATGCAAGGGATTCCACAATACCCTTTATCTTCAATGCATAGTCATTCACAGACATACTCTTTTTCTCCACAGTATGAAGTTCATTCTTCAACTGTATCTTGCGTGCCTTGGTATTTTTTTCATAGAGTTTTACCAAGGTGTCCCACGCCTCCTTGGGGGACTTGGCATCTTGTATGTGCCCAATCATGGTGTCCTATATACTGATAGAGAGCCAATACATAACTTTTCTGGCTCCTTGGTTCCAATCCTTGAACTCTTTCACATCTGCAGTAGTCGGATTGATCTCCGGTATCTCCGGTGCCTCTTCATGCTCACCTTCTATGTAGTCCCAATAACCCTTTTCCATCAGGAAATTCGTCAACCTGAACCTCCAAGCATGGAAGTTGTTCTTATCAAGCTTCTCAGCAACAATCTGGTTTATGCCATCATTTGACATCTTGCTAGACACACAAATTTACCAGAAATAGCACTCTGGTTTGTCGTGCACAAACTGCTGTATTTTCTGCAGAGCTGTACTGTAGTACACTCAAATACCACAACCAGTGACCTCAATATGCATACATACACCCAATGGAACTGTTGACCTCCTTGCAGCACACACAGTGTCTGCACAGCCAATCTGTCTTCCTGCGGTTCTTAAAACAAAGTTCTGCAGAGAATCGATGACTTACCCACAGTGCTCGAAATCGCCTGCTTTCTGAAAAATGGAGGTCCTGATGCGCCCGAAACGAGTTTTCGGCCCAAAAAAATTAGTCTGATAGGATAATGTAGTTGCCCTATAGCTTTACTCTCGCGAAGAAAGCTCCTCAATCAGAGATCGTTTATCGGTGCCTCCCGTAGAGCTCCCGACAAGGGTGTAGTCGCCAACACAAATAGGGAAGAGTAGTTGAAGCTCTTATCCTCGTACCACATCCTGTGCTTCTCTTGCTTGTAGCTCAGCCCTTAGCATGAACCAGGCTCTGATACCATGAAAAGATGCAGGGGAGAAGAGAGCTTGAGCTCTTGCAAGCACACACACACTCACACTCACAAAACCCTAATAGAGAACACACAAGGTGAGAGGCTGAAAATCTTCTTCTTCTTTACTCAACACTCAACACACCATATACAAAGATAAGAGTACACACCATATGAAAGGTACTCAACCAAATACATACTAGGGTTCTCTATAGTGTGAACCCAACTAAATGAGCTGGTGCTATAACTATGCCAGTCTCCAGAATGGCTGTCACACAGCCTGTCATCCCACTGGCCGCATATCACCCATGATCTCACCAACCATGCCAGTGGTGTAAGTGTGGGGCCTATCCCCCAGGCGGGTCGTCAGTGTCCACCGCCTCACTATATGAGCTCAATATCTCAACAATATGTATGCATATATATTAGATCATGCATAGTATACAGATGCATGCATAGAGAATACATATGTATTCTCTATGCATGCATATATATTCTCTATAAATGCATATGTATACTATGCATGCTCTAATATACATGCATACATATGTATTCTCTATGCATGCATATGTATACTATGCATATTCTAATATACATGCATACATATGTATGATCTATATATTAGAGATATGCACCAAAGTGTTGGACCTAAATAAAGAGTAGAGGCAATGCATAGGCATAGATGGCATAGACTATGCATAGGAGTTTTAAGTATTTATGTTTATGTATGGATAGATGGTAAACAACTTACAGCGTGATGTTACACATGAAGGAGGAGTAGATATCCAGCAGTCTTTATAAGTATATTGCCTCAATTGTATCTTATCTTTTAAGAAAAAAAAATCTTACCTTATAATAACATAAAATCAATGTCCATTTATTTGTATATCTATAGCTTGAAGCTGTGGTTTTGCATTGCAACGGGGTTTGGAAGCTCTGTTTGAAAGGGTAGATTGCTATTTCTGGAGGCTATGCTTGGCAAGCATGGAAGTAAGTACATTCCTAAAACCATAACCTCTTTTTTTTTTTTCAAAGCTAAGTTTCACTTGTATTAGTTTTGTTATGTTTTACGATCATCATGTGACTACAAACTATGTTATGCAATCGGTGTCCAGGTGCAAATAGAAAGTAATGGAAATGTGAGAGAAGAGGTTGAAGTTGCAAGGAATGATAATAATCGGAATGGGTGAGATGAGGACCTCGATGCAGTCCCTAAGTCCATAGATTTTCATTATGCTTTATTTTATATATGGGCATATGTCCAAAGGCCTTACCATTGGTCTTGTGAATTACTGCAATGAATAAAAACCATTTTGTGTTCTTTTATGTTTTCAAGTTTTACTATGTTACTATCTCTTCTGTATTCTTTAAAAAAAATTGGGGCAGAGACTGGGGTGTCCTGTGATGACTCCCCAATCTTGTTCCAACTTTTTTTTTAATAGATTTATGTTTCGCTTATGTGAGCAACAATGAAATATCGCTAGCGTATTTTTATTTTTCTCTATTGAGCACAACGATTATAGAAGTGAAATATCACTGCCCAACAACAATAATATTTCACTGCTATAATTGCTGCTTATCCCATTGCAACGAAAATAGTAACATTTGTAGTAGCAAAATAGCCCCAATATTTCCCAAAACTTGTAGTTAATAACACTACTATTTTCGCTGCTATACCCTCATTTTGTTGTACTATCCTTCACTAGAGCTTTGCCTAAAGATAGGGTGGTTTAATGCTCTTTTTCACGAAGTTGATGCCCCTAGACCTAGTTAGTGAATTTGAGGCTTGGAGAGCCATGGCACCTCCCATTTCCAAGGGTTTTGTTGTTCTTCCACTCACCTCTATGTTTAACTGACTCATTTGATATCTGAAAACTCTCGCTTGAAGTAGGTACGAAGGAGTTTATCTTCTTAAATCATTTGCCTAGCAAATTTGTGATTTTATCAAATACAAGAGTGGCTCAAAATTAGTCTAAGATCCTTTATTTTGAGGGGAGGCATGAAAAAAAAACTATGTCTATACGATTGATGGAAGGTAGAATATATATATATATATATATATATATATATATATAAGATCCTTTATACTATATTTTTGGTATGTTTTTTTAGAAAAACTATTTAAAGCACAAAGCAATGAAAACATGAAAAGTGCCTAAATTATAACCATGAAAGCATATAGTTTTTACACTTTTTGGTTATTTATTTTTTTGAAAATATTTTATCAAAAGATATTTATTTGAAGATTTAATTCTAAATATTTATGATTTTATCTCAATATACCTATTTGAATCCTATGTTTAAAGAAAAATGGATTTCATATGAAAGTCAATAAAAGCCACAAAAATGGATTTTAAAATAAAACTACTGTTTAGAAAACTCCTACATCACTTGTGTATGGTGGATAATTTAAAATAGGCATGCATAGATGGTTTTTATAAATATATATACCATTCCTTTTATGTAAAATATGCCATTCCTTTTATATAGACATGCATACCATTCCCTTTATGTAAACATACTTTTGAGATAAAAATTAGCACCCCTACTATAAATAGGGATAGCTAATAAATATGCCTCTTGTAAATGTGAATAATAAAAGAAAATGTAAGTTAAAAAAGTAAATTTATAAGTAAATATTATAATTCTCCTATGCACTTAAATGATATTATAGAATTTTTTAAAGTGGCACTTGTGGGAAAAAATCTTATTGAATATGTGGTTTTAGTCTCTAGTTTGTCATCTAGCATTAGAGAATTTTTCTTTATTATCCTTATGCAACAACATATACCAATAAAACCAACTCTCTTACATAGATATATACCAGTAACCAACTCTCTTGCTTTAAAAAAAATGGAACCATTATACTCTTTGTATTAAAATCATCATATAGGTAGCTTTACACTAATTTGATTGTTGGAGTAAGCCCATTTGGAAGATCTTTATAGTCCATGAGAGCATTTCATGCAATATAAGAAGCTATACCAATAGGTGATGTATAATATAAGAAGCTATACCAATAGGTGCTTGGTGATTTCTATTCTAGTTCTTAAAGATAAGTATGGACTTTTAACTATTTCAAACTATTCCTAGAGATCAAGGTATATATAACAAGTGGATTTGGAACCAAATGTGTGAACCCTGTTGAAGTAAGACACCTTTTGTTCATGATGCTTAATGTGTTTATAAGTGGACCATGTTGAACTTTTCTTTGTGTGCATGTAATTGAAATGACACATAAGGCTTTGCTACGTTGTGTCCATTGTCTTTAAATGCAAGTTTCATGTGGTTGTCATGTTGATGTATTGATCTTATAAGGATTGCTGATAATGTGATCATAAGGGTTGATGGCAAATGAGCAAAGGAGAATGGATTTGCAACAAAGCTAGAGATGGGTGTGACACATCTCATGTGTGCAACAAAGCTAGAGATGGCAAAGCTAGAGATGGGTGACACAACTTAGGGGGGCTTCACAACTGTCTGCCCCCCCCATAAAAGTTGGGCGGACCAAAAATGGTCGGTTGTCCACCTTGCTTTCACATGCAAGGTGGAAGATCGGCCTGGCTAGAAACTACCCTAGATGGTCGGCCTTACATGTGAGAACATTTTTTCAAGGAGACGGCCTATATGGAAGAAATTTGATTGGCCCGCCACCGTCGACGAAGATAACCCTATAGAAATGAGACCATGACTAGGGGACGACACATAGGATAAAGGGAATAGTAACCCTATAGAAATGAGAATGACTAGGATGACAAATAGGATAAAGGGCATAGGTATCCGCCTGCTTTTTTGTGAAAGAGGCGAGACCTTGGTGTCACTTTTCATTGGTGGATGAAGCATTGTGAAAAGCCCCTAATAAGTGCAACAAGGTGGCTCATGGCAAGCAGATTCCTTCTAGAAAGCAAAGGCGTTCTTGTTGTCAATGAGGTTCCTGTAACTTAATTTGTGGGATATGTTCATCCCGTCTACAGAAGAGAGGCCCTGCTGTGATGGACTCATCATCGCGCGACGTGAGGGTTGGCAAAGCAAAGCTTTCACTGTAGCATGCAGGGGCCGTGTGTACATGCGCGTACCTAACCTACTAAGTGCTTCTGCTGTCTCGCTGTACTAGCGACGAGGACCGAAGGAGTCATTATAATAGCTTAAGACAAAATTTGGCGATCACAATGGGACTCTCCTACAGGTCAAGGATAGTCTCAAAAAAAAATTCTTTTTCTTTTCAATGATTTTTGTTCATGGTGAGAGGAGTGCTATGTATGCCCCCGAAGACTAGAGCTTCTGGAGGTGATTCACCCCTTCATTCTCCTCTTCAAACTAATCATCATAGGGTTCTTCCTCATTCCCTTACTCTTCACTCAGCATCTTCCTCTTCTAACCCCATGGCACCTCTAGGGCCAGAGCCATTGGCTATTGTCCTTAACCACGTGTAAGTTAAACTACCAACCTTCAAAGGTACCATCACTGAAGATACGGAAGACCATGTGCGGTGGCTCCTCACTATGTGTGACTCAAAAGGTCTCAACCGAGATGATGTATGCTTGGTCTTGTTCCAAATAACACACTGGAAGAAAGTGGTGATCGATGGTATAGTCAATTTTCCGTCAACCACTTTCCAGATTAGGCCACCCTTAGGCTATAGTTCTTGGCTACCTTTCGGCCGAGGAACTACTTTGACCTCATTACTCAAGAGCTCAACCAACTCTCCATTATTCTCTCCATCGTGTATCTATTACATTGTCTATTACGCTTTGTCTTGCTATCTATTTCCGCTGTGCCATATTCTTATATCTCTTACATTCAAGGAATGATAGTGGTGCCATTCTCAAGGCTGCACATCCCATCATCTACAAGCTGCAATAGTGGGTGCTTTAAGCACTCCCTACTCAAACGGCCATGAAGATGAGAAAGACCTTTCCACCCCAAGGCACCCTGCAAGACTTCCAAGACAGAGCTACACAACTAAAGAATGCTCGCCTCATGGCGGAGCGCAGTACCTCTTGGTCCCCACTTATCCCCGGCATGTCTTCGACCGTTATTTTTTGTGACAACATTAGCAGTATACAGTTGGCCAGGAACCCAGTTTTTCATGCTCGCATGAGCATATAGAGGTCCACTACCATTTTGTCAGAGAGAAGGTCTTGGGACGTTGACCTTGTTTATGTCAGCACACAAGATCAGGTAGCTGACATCTTCACCAAAGCATTGGGTACAGAGAAGCTTCGCAGATTCAGGACTTCGCTTGGTGTACATGAGATGGAGTTGAGCTTGAGGGGGAGTGTTGAGATATCGAGCTCATCTAGTGAGGCTGTGGACACTGACGACCCGCCTGGGGGATAGGCCCCACACTTACACCATTGGCATGGTTGGTGAGATCATGGGTGATATGCGGCCAGTGGGATGACAGGCTGTGTGACAGCCATTCTGGAGACTGGCATAGTTATAGCGCCAGCTCATTTAGTTGGGTTCACACTATAGAGAACCCTGGTATGTATTTGGTTGAGTACCTTTCATATGGTGTGTACTCTTATCTTTGTATATGGTGTGTTGAGTGTTGAGTGAAGAAGAAGAAGATTTTCAGCCTCTCACCTTGTGTGTTCTCTATTAGGGTTTTGTGAGTGTGAGTGTGAGTGTGTTTGCAAGAGCTCAAGCTCTTTCTCCCCTACATCTTTTCACATATGTATGATCTATATATTAGAGATATGCACCAAAGTGTTGGACCTAAATAAAGAGTAGAGGCAATGCATAGGTATAGAAGCTCCTTATGCATTCTCTAAGCATGCATATTATTGGAGCTTTGCATGTTGTACGTATACATATTGGAGCATACATAGAGTATGTATAAAGCATACATATGGAACAAAACAAAGAAGACCTACAATCATAGAGTAGAGGCAATGCATAGGCATAGAAGCCTCTTATGCATCATTCTCTAAACATGCATATTACTAGAGCTTTGCATGTTGTATGTATGAATATTAGAGCATACATAAAGCATGAATAAATCATGCATAAAGCGTACATATGGACCAAAAAATACAAGATCTACAATCATAGAGTAGAGGCAAAGCCTATGCATAGGCCTCTTATACACAATATCTCTATGTATAGAGGTCGCTTTATGCACATAGATGCTTCTTTATGCATAGAGCCCTTTATGCATAGATGCTTCTTTATGCATAGAGCCCTTTATATGCATACTAGTAACATGAAAAAAAAACTCCCACAGCATACGAGGGTGTATAATTAATAAAAAGGGTTTACGGTTTAGAGCTTACATGAGAGTGTATCATTAATAACACCCAAGGATGTATCATTAATAGCACCCGGCCGATGGTGTACAAATAATAAAAAAGATTAAGGCTTTAGAGTTTACCTAAATATATAGGAAGGGCAGGGTATTGGACCAAAAAAAGAAGAAGAAAACCTACAAATACATGATCCATAAACCATATACATAAAGCTTATTGAAAAAAAATTAGAGAGAGGGTTGCTCACCTTATGTGAAAATATCATGTAAAAATACAAAAGTTCAAATATTAGGTGGGATAAGACATAAACTTACATATGCCCTACTTTTAGTAAAGACACTACAACACTTCCAAGGGCATTAGCTCAAGCATAACGTTTATGCATAGCCTAAGCATAAGACTTATACATAAGCTTCATGCATGAGGCCTATGCATTAGCCTCATGTATTAGGCTAATGCATAAGACCATATGCATTAGGCTCATGCATAATGCATGAGGAATATAATGCATAAGCCTCATGCATTAGGCTTATGCATAAGCTTCTATATGCATAGAAGCTTATGCATAAGCCTCTATTCTCATAGAAACTCATGAGGCTCTATGCGTAGGCCTCTACGAATGCACCTCAATACACTGAGGCCCGTATGCATAGAGGCATTTGCATAAGCTTCTATGTATAGAAACTCATGAGGCCATGACGCTCTATGAACAAGCCTCTATGCATAGAAGCTCATGCATAGAGGCTTATGCATACAGCCTCATGAGTTTCTATGGATAGAGGCTTATGCATGCATAAAGGCTATGCATAGACTTTATGCATGAGGCAAATTATTGTATAAGCCTCGTGCATTAGGTTAATGCATTTTACGCATAAGGTCTATGCAAGCATTAGCCCCATGCATTAGGTTAATGCATGAGGCTTGTATTATGCATAAGCCTCATGCGTGCATAAGTCTCATGCATGAGGCTTGTATAATGCATAAACCTCATGCCTAATAAATGAGGCTTATGCATGAGCCTCATGCATTAGGCTAATCCATGAGCCTCATGCATGAGGCTAATGTTTAAGCTTAATGTCCATGGTCAAGTAGCTCAAAAACCAGAGTTATTACGATAACAATCGGGACTTGTCCCTTTGCTATAGGGATGAGCATTCCACAAAATGGTTAGCAATTACACACATTCCATTTTCTCAAGGATCCCATTATAGAAGCTTTTGCACCACGTAACTAAGATCTAATTCCTCTATGTTTGGACTAGGTACAAGGAACAACCAGTGACTAGGACTACCTCGAACCGAAGGGATCCATGTTAAACCACTGTTACAGTAGCTACTAGAAAATATGACTTTGGTGGGCCCCACTGGCAACTTTTTTTTGCAAAGTTGGAGCTATTATCGGTGATCTACATAAAAAAATATCTTATTTTAGATTACTTTTTGTAAATTAGTCTGCCCAAATGGTTTTTTAGCACTTCACGTATATCTATTAATTTTTTTACTCTAATACTCATAATGATGTAAAAAGGGATAACCGAGCTAAGTGTTATATCGGCATCAACGAGATGTACATTAGCCTAGGACATACATAAGTAGAGTTTAAACTAAGGCTAACCACCCAAGTCTCGGTGCTCAGGTACTTTATAGGTTGTATAATTAATAACTCAACTAATGAAAACAAGCTTTATCCCTTGTGCAAACTAGTAAGCTCTCGCATTGCTTCCTTATTTTCTTGTGAGAGAGTGAGTTTTTTCTCCTACAGATTAGCTTCTTTGCACACACTAGGGCTTTCCTTAAGCTTTGAGTTGGTGCTTCTCTACAATGGTGGGTGATGACAATTCGAGCGCTCTTAGAATAATCGATTGGGTCTCGTCCCTCCCTTGGGAAGCCCCACAACAATAGGTTGGTCATCTTTCTTGCCTTTTGTGCATACATTGTGTGCGTCGGTATAACCTATTGTGACCTTGAGAGTGGGATCTAAGCTAAGCATTGGCGTCCCTACTAGTGCCAAGGAAGCACGAGCCAAATCATCTATGTTGATGGTTCTTAAAAGTTATAAGTTTTGTTTTCCTTCTATGTGTCCTACAGAGTAGCAATACTATGTAAGGCTAGTTAATGGTATAAGGCTTGAAAATGTGTTTTCACCCATGGATTTGGGTGGGTTTTCTTGGTTTTTTGCTTTGATTTTAGGTTTTTGAGTTGATTTATGTTTGATTTTGTTGTTTGTATGTTGAATTTGATGTTAATGTGTGACTTTTGGTTTTATTTATTATTATTTTGTGTTAAATATATATATATTTTAGCTTTGTTAAGAACTTGCACAGAAAGATAGTTTAGAAAAATTAGATATTAATCATTTAATTAATTAATCACTGAATTAGCTTGATTAATATGTCATTAATATATTTTTATATTTTTAAGTTAAGCTTTGATTAGTGATTAATTAATTACTAATTATAGTATTCAATATTTGACAATTTTCTAGTAAGCACTAAATTGCTCATAACTTGAGATTCAAGACTCAATTTTGAGAGTGTGTTCCCCTATTATTAAGAAGACAGGTCTCCTTCACATCTACCTCAAGTGAGGAGTTTTGGGATGAGCCAATAAAACGAGATTCCTTTGAATCTATCTCTATAATAAGAAGATGATCTATGAGAGCCTCAAGGTTGATAGGATCGAGGCTTCTGTTGTAGATTTAAGGGCAGAGTTGGATGTACCAGACTTCTTGTGAGTTGCTTCTTTTGTGAGTTGAGGTGGGATCCACAAAGAAAGCCACATGAGGTGGTCCCTTTCTTTTGTGAGTTGAGGTGGGATCCACAAAGGAAGCCACCCTTTCCATGTACATGGATGGTTCCTATAGAGGCGGTTGGTAGTGTAATAAGGCAGAATCTTTTTCATGAAATTTCTCTTGCTCTCCCATTCCATGATCGTAAGATGATTAGTCCATTGTACTAAAAACCGTCAAACACTCTCACTCAACTCTCTCTCAATCTCTCAAGATTTGTCACATCATAAGGGTGTCTTGCAACATGGGTTTCCTTCATGCATTAAGTTTCGTCTCACTCACTTTGATAAGCATATGAGACATTGAACACGTCATAGTCCACAAGTGAGCTGTCACAACATAGAGCATGATTCATTTTACATTCAAAAGTACTTTCACACATTGTTGGCATCCATAGCAATGATCATTACTTAATATAACCAAGAACAACCACTAAAGACAATCCATCATAGAGATGAGATGTGTACACCAAGTAGATAATAGATCTTCTTTATTAAGATACATTTTATACAAATTATCATACCTTATGATTCTTCATTGTCCGTCCATGAAGAACCGCAATTTGATCTTTGATTACACTATTGTGTACTCATGAGTTGTTCTCATGTGCCACTCCTTTTCTTAGGCACACTAGAACTCCTCCTCCATGAGAATGCCTAGCGCATGAGAAGCCATGTGCAAGCTACCGACATAGAGTGCACCTCGCACACTCCGACGTCTGGTGGTTGGTGCTCATGAGTTTCCTCCGCGAACCTTGTAGTCACCCCAACTCCATGATGATCCACAAGAACACCCTATCTCCAAGGGTGTAGGCAAGCGAACCTCTCCTCGATTATGGTTTGCTAGTTTGTCAGTCACTTGCTTACTTGCCTATAGAACTTCCTTAAGGAGCCTTCTCCTTCTCTCATGGTGTTCGCACACAACATCCGTCTATGGTGCTCACACTCCAATGACCAATGCGACGTGTGTCCTCACGTCGGGGATGCTTGTCCAAGCACCCTCCGTTGTGCTCATCCATAAGCCTTCTAACTCCAAGGTCTCTAAGTGCATCTTTGTCTCATGAACCAATCCACTTAGTCTCCTGACTCTCCCTTAGGTGCACACTACTCGGTCCCCCTCATCATTGACTTCGTAGTCTATAAGCTACACCCAATGTGTAGCTTGACACACACTGTCAAGTAGTCACCATATTGGCTCCACCGTCCGACTCCCCATTACGTCTCGGTGATGTTACCTAGGTGGCCACTCTATGAAAAAAGCATCAAGCCATCTCCACGTACAATGGAGCGATGTTGACTCGCGCTAACCTTGCTCAGTGTCCCAATGGCTTGACTATCCATCGTCAGCCTTATGTCGTGTCTACACTCACCAAGCCGCGCACTATCTGTTGTGCCACTTAGTCAACCATAGTGTTAGACTAACTCCAACTCCGTAGTAGAGGGTCACTCTGCCGACTTCTATGTGCGCCAACACTAATTAGGTCGACTCATGCTAGAGCATAGGTCTCACTATCCATCGTTTTTGACAACCTCTCAATGTCGAACGGCCCACACACATACACACATGCTTGCTATTCAAATTACTAAAACATTAAAAAATACTCACCTTAAAAAAAACTCTCTTAAACACACACACACGCGCACACACACACACACACACACACACACACACACACATATGGGTATATGTATGTATGTACTCTCTCTCTCTCTCTCTCTCTCTCTCTCTCTCTCTCTCTCTCTCTCTCTCTCTCTCTCTCTCTCTCTCTCTCTTTTTGAGGAAACACAGAGCTATAATACTGGGTATGAAAAAACCCCAAAGTGCCAGAGGTGGCCTACTGAGGGGGCATACAAACTGTGCAGTGGGAGGCGTGAAGCTTGTGAGCAGTCGGTGCTACATCACGGTGGATGATGTGATGTGTGCAATATGAACCACTGTGGGGGAGTGTACTCCCATCTAGCATGTCCTCCAACAATCCTGAAGAAGAGACCCGTGCGCCCCCAACGACGAATGAAGGCCTGGAGTCTGTCCTGAGCTGTCTGTGAAGGCCGACAGGAATCATCATACGTGGAACGCAGTGCACGGATAAGATCGAGCCAAATCAGGACTAGAGTATCACGTGTCGATTGCCGCGTGTGACTAAGGACATGGAGACAACGAGCTCTCCAAATGTTCCACATCGCAATCGCGGCAATCACCATAAAAACATCATCCCTCTGCCAATGCTCCATGTGCAAGGCGTCAGGAGGAATCATACTGAGGTACCCCCTCCGATACCCCGTCGCCGTAAGCATAAGCACAGCATCAGTGCCCTCACCCTCAAAGAACACATGAGGTCCCGGCCAAGGAAGGAGCCATAACACAGACCCCCAACTGAGGAAACCTGCATGCTGACCAGCTCTGCTGAGGAGAAGAGCCACTGCTCGCCAAACAGAGGAAGCCATAGGACACGACCAGAGGCAGTGGGCCTGAGACTCCTGAACCTGATGATCACAGCATATACAAATGGGATCATGGCCCATCAAGGCACCCCAAGTGCCGACAGCAAGACCAGCATGAGCAGTCAACCAAAAAAAGAGAGTGATCCGCCGAGCAATCCTCAGCCTCCAAATAGATACCCAGTACTGTGCCAGGAAGGCATGAGAGAGACCTGCATGTAGCCAAGTGCCCGAACGCGTAGGTCTATGTAACTGTCGTCGAAGCAAGCAGTGCCTCCCAATCCGAACAGTATACCCGAAAAAAGAAGTATGCCTAGCGCCGGTCTCCACAGCAGGCCACTCCCATTCCCCGGGGTCCCAAGTCAGCTGCGAAAGAGGCCGTCCCTCCCAGATCCATAATCGCCAACGGGCAGCCATACCAATGTGAAAAGACGGGTCCACCTCCCGTCTTTTCCTGAAAGAGCCAACAACACGGATGGGAGTCCAGTCAGCCTGACGCAGCTCCTCTAGGCAACCCAAACCATGAAACTGTAATCTGACATGGCCAAAAGCATCTGGCATGCCCATAGGGATAAAAACCATAGGCCAATAACAATGAGAGCTCCAAACAAGAAAGGGTGTACCTGCAGTACCAAACATGCATAACCATCCTGAGTGCTCAGGCATCTCATGTAAACCCCGAATGGCACGATCCCAAAGCTCTGGAATAGCTGCATCAATCTCTGCAATCCGAGGCAGAATACCCCTGCCTATGGAGAACTCCTCCCCAATAAAATCTGCCGGAAGCTGCCGTGTCTGCGACCAAGCATGCATCGAAGCAGCCGGGCCGCTATCCCAAGCCGCCCAGTCAATGTGGGTCCTCTGGCCAAGCTGGCGACCCTCAGTATCCAACACATGGGGATTCCAGATCAAGGGCTGACGCTCAATCTCTGGCAGAGAGGCAGGAGAACGTCTATGCATGCCCTGTCTCATGGAGATCCAAATCTGTAAAATGGAGCGCATGAAGGGTGACAGATGAGCTGTACGCAGAGGAGAATCTGAAAAAATATAGCGTATACACGCAGCCCAAGTATGACCATCGCGGGTTCCCAACTGCGGGGTCACTGTGTGCAAAACCGATCTGAAAAGAAGCTTCCAAGTTTCATTGCCCGGAAACAAGGCGCGGACAATGAACTTGGTAAGCAAAGCACGACACTGCATCTCTGGATCAATAATGCCAAGGCCCCCCTCTGCAATGGGCCGGATAATCGTCTCCCAACGGACTCTAGCTCTAGTGTCAACAGTGCCATCACGGCCACTCCACAGGAAGTTGCGAATCAGGCGGCGAACCTGCCGCATCACTCCCGTATGAAGCATCCAGCAGGAAGCAATGTACCAAACAGATGCCAACAGTACCTGATTGGCCACAAGGACCCGCCCTGCAAGAGACAAGTGCTGGGAAGACCAGTGGCAGAGCTTTCTGCGAAGCGACTGCAAAACCGGCGCAAACTGCTGCTGGGGAGTGATATCCAGTCCAACCTGAAAACCCAGATAGCGACAGGACTGACCCCGCTGCAACCATGTAAACCCCTCTGCCACACCCCAAGACGGGACATCCTCAGAGCCAACCAGCATACCATATGACTTGTGCCAGTTAATGCGAGCACCACTGGCCAAGCAATAAACATCAAGAACTGAACGCGTCACATCAAGGACAGCAATGGCATAACGGACCATGAGCAAAGTATCATCAGCATACTCCTGATCAATCAGGTCACGCTCGCCTGTAAGTGGCAAGGTGACTCCCTGTATATCTCTCTGCCGGGCATGAAGAAAGTCAGAAAGTGCCTCTCCCACAAATAAGTACAGAAAGACTGCAAGGGGGCATCCCTGTCTCACAGAGCGAGAGATGTCAAAAGATCTGCCAACAAAACCCCCAATAGTCACTGCACTGGCTGCTGATCTGTAAAGTGCAGATACTCCGGTGATCCACTGCTGCGGAAACCCCATGCGAGCAAGAGTACCCTCTAGGAAGGACCAATCCACCCTATCGAATGCTTTCTCAAAATCAAGAAAAAGCAATGCTAGGGGAGTGCCAGTAGACTGAGCCCACTCTACCGCCTGATGGTAGCAAAAGATATTATCCAGGATACATCTATCCTGGATAAAAGCAGTCTGTGATCCATGAATGATGTCTGGAAGAAAGGGCCTCACTCGCACTGCCAGCATGGAAGCTAATATCTTATATACCGTAGGAAGGAGAGTAATGGGGCGCCACTATCGCAGGAGCGTGCCATCCCCCCCCTTAGGTATAAGAGATATGAGCCCAGAGCAAAGAGACTGAGGCATGGTCCCAGAATCATAAATCTCCTGAAGCCCTCTCAGCAAGGGCCCTGAAACTGCATCCCAATGAGTAATGAAGAACTGTCTAGAGAGGCCATCATCCCCCGGACAAGAAGCAGGGTCTAGAGCCTCTACCGCCTCGCGTAACTCCTGGACTGTGAACAAAGAGCAAAGGGAACGAGCCATGTCCGCAGTGACTGAACGTCGCGTGTGGGACCATACAGTAGCTCTGGCCGCTTGAATGTCATCTGTCAACGGATCAGCACTGAATAGATCAGCATAATAGACTGTAGCAATCTCCAGGACTCTATCTGGGTGAGTCTGTAAATGCCCATGGTCATCCAAAACTGCACGAAGAGCAGTCCCACAAGGTCGCTCTCTATGTGCTGCAAAGAAGTCTTTGTTCATTCGGTCACCGAGCGCTACCCAACGAGCCGCAGATGCGTGACCAGAGAACTCAGACCTCCTCTCTTGAACTGACCGGATCTCATCAAGCAACTGAGCATGTATACCAGCATAATGTGCATCTCCTGGATGGGACTGCAAGAGACGCTGCACCGATGCTAATGGTGCAAGCAGAGATCGCTCACGCTGGGCCACCTCACGACGACAAGCGGAGGCGGTCTCCCGGCAAGAAAAACTAGACTCTCTGATACAGGTGGCAAGGAACTCAGCATGGAGGTACTGCACTGCAGAGGACTGCGAAGTGGGATCGGCTCCCCAGATCTGAGCAACCGAAGCAGAAAGATCGCTACCAGAGAGTAGCCTGTCCGGAATGCGAGACCCTCGGCGAACTGCATGAGGCCGCTCAAAAGAAATAGTCAATGAGACAGGGCTATGATCCGACATCGAGGTGCCAGGCCAGATGCAAGTGGAGCCGCCCAGGAAGGAGGCCCAATTGCCAACATAAAATCTATCCAGTCTCTCCAGTAATCGGCCCTGCTGACGGCGAAGACCCCAAGAAAAGGCCAAGGAGCAAGGCAGGTGGGCAAAAGAAGGCGTATACCACGCGTCAACAGCTCGAATGCATAGAAGAAACCTCTCCCAAGCATCCTGCTCTGAAGGTGCGATAGAGGTCAACACAGGGGCGACCTCTGCCTGGAAGTCACGGGCAGACTCAATGTTGTTAAAGTCACCTCCAACAACCCATGAATCTACCGAGGAAAGCAGAGGACACAATGCATCCACTAAGAGGCTCCAGAAAGCTGAACGAGCTCTGGCAAGAGTCGGGGCATAGATCGACAAGAAGCCAATCCGAGAATCCGCAATCCTCACAATCACATACATCGCTCTGCCAGGTACCAGAATACCATGCCGAAGTACCGAAGCCACAAAGGATGAGCTAACAGAAATGCAAACACCACAACTGTGACCGGAGTCCCCAATGGCCGGCGACCAGTAAGAGCGGGACCCAGAGCCCAGGAGGTGACCAAAGGGATGCGCCAGCTTATGCTCCTGAAGCAGCAAGATGTCTACAGATGGCGAAGTGGCGCTAGCAATCTCCCGCTTTAGTCGGGAAGCTCTGTTCCCAACTATCCTCGAAGTGCATAAACCATTAACATTCCAAGAGAGGATATGCATAGCACCAAGGAGGAGGAAAAAACTGTATATCCAAATCAAATACCCACGAGCAAGGAGTCAGCAGACCCCAAACCAAAGGTATAAGGCAACCACAACAGTGTACAGCCAACAAGCTGACCGAAGCAATACATCCCATGAAAGAGCATGTACAACTCTAATCATAGCATCAAAAAACATCATGTAATAGCGACAGCAAAAATGACTGCATCAAAAAACATCATGTAATATGGCCAGCAAAAATGACTGCATCAAAAAACATCATGTAATATAGCCAGCAAAAGTGACTGCATCACAATCTCTGCCTCTTGGAAGAGGCTGTCTTCTCCAAAGCATCATCCTGTGGAGGTAAACAAGGAACCCTCATCCCCTCTGCAAAGAAGCGAACATCCCCGAGCCACTGGCTAACCACAGTCTGCGCACATCGCAAGACTGAAGCCACCCGCTTGATGCCCCAAATCTGCATAGAGGATGGCATCGAGAAGGAGTCCTGTAAACATATAACCACTGGCAAGCAGAAGCAGGACTCGGCATCCAACCACTCTAACGTGCCACAGCAGCGTGGGAACAGAGAAGAGAGCCAGTCGGCGTCAAGACGGGCACCAAGCCAACCCTGCAACTGGGACAAAGTATGGGAGCGAACAAACTGCAACACACTCTCTTCTGACCAAACCTCAGAGCCTCCGAAGGGTAAGACAAAAGAGTGTATCGGACCTGAAGAGCCCCCAACAAACTGCAAACCAGCACTTACTCTCGCTGATGGCTGTAAGACATAGAGTCTGATCAGGAAAGGGCCTAAGCCATGGCCGCTGCATTCTGCACGCGCTGCACCCCAAGCTGGCGGGCTGAAGTCAAGAAATGCACGAGGCACTCTGGAAGGCAGAGGAGGAGGCAGTGGAGGTGGAAGAGGAAGCGAAGGGGGCGGGATGGAGACCGGGGGCGCAGGAAGAGCCAGAGGAGCAGGGGGAGGGGCATCAACCTGCATGGCAGCCAGCTGGGAAGCCCGAGGCAAAGGTAACCGAGGGGAGTGAGAGGTCAGAAGACCTGTCACTGCAGGAGGAGTGAGAGGTCAGAAGACCTGTCACTGCAGGAGGAGTCTGCTGACCGTGACCTTGAGAAAACTGAGTGCCCTGAACTGAAGAGAGAGCCGGTGAAAGAGGTCTAGCCGCAGGGATTAGCTGAGAAGGCGGAACTGGAGGAACACGCCGCTCCCTCTGCTGGAAACTATGACTGCGCTGAACGGGCCTCCACTCGTCGACTGGAGCAGGAGCGGAAAGGGGTGGTGGACGACTCGATGAAGGAACATCTGGCTGCATAGGAGTCTTCCCCTTGCGCTCCGGCTGGACAGTGGTAGGACGCTGCTGACGAGGCGACGGGAGAGTGGGACACTGCCTAGCCAGGTGCCCCATCTCATGGCACCGAAGACACTGACCAGGTCGGCCAGTGATGACGAGGAGACGCTGAGTAAAACGACAA